>NW_015505628.1:287412-314897 GCF_001515645.1 Sinocyclocheilus grahami
GAATACTAAGAAAGTTGATGTCTAACTTTAAAAAATAAAGGAGGGAGAGGGTAGAGAATGATGTCCCGGGTCGCTAAAGACCCGAGGTATGCATTTAAGGGTTAAATATTTCGATTTAATAGGCTATTTATTTTCAAACATGCCCTAGTGTTGAAAGTGTTTCGGTCAAACTTTACATTAGGGCTTCATTAGTTAACATAAACTGCCAATGAAAAATTCTTCTAAACATTCATTAATCTTAGGTAATTCCAATATTTAATAACACATTGTTAAAATCAAAAGTTGCAACAGTGTTATTTAATGAGCTAACATGAACTAAGAGTTGCATTTTTTTTAACAAAGATGAATAACTTCTGTAGTAAATGCAGCTATTGCTCATTGTGAATGTTAATGCATTAACTAATTTAAATGTTTCTAAATTATGTAAATGTTCAGTTATTGTTGTTATAAGAAAATAGTTATTAAACTTGTTATACTGGACTATGACAACACTTTTTTGCAACTAAATTCCAATACCATGATAATACCGTATACCGTGATAAAAGCATGATCAATTAATCGCAACATGAAAATTTGATAGCGGCATATCCCTAGTCTGTACTTTCTTCTGCACTGGAAGCTCCTGACTTCAAGTCAAATTCCTTGTGTGTGTAAACATACTTGGTAATAAAGCTCTTCTGATTCTGATTTATAGAATATATAGTATGGATTATGGAGCAGTGAGGTTTCTAAGGGACTCTAAGGGAAATGCAGGAAGATGGCGAGTTGAAGAAAAGCTAATCAATTAACATCATAAAAATGCTAAATTAAAATAATGTAAAAATAATAGTGAAAATAAAATCAATAAAATTCAGCAAAATAAAATGCTTACTAAAAAGTTATAAAGTCATAAGATGTGCAACAAAAATAAATTTAAGAATAATAAATGCCAAACATAATTTAAATAAAATGCTTGATAAAGGTTTTTAAAAATCATAAAACTGTAGAATTAAAAAAGATAATTTTAAAATAAAACACTACAAAATAATAAAAATATACAATTAAGAAAAATCATTAAAAATAAATAAATAAATAAACTCATACTATCTGAATACATGAAATAAACCATAAAATATTAAAAGTAATTATTTAAAATAATAATAAAAACAATCTGCTTGGTAAAAACTTGTCAAACGATTAATCGCAATTAAATCGCATCCAAAATAAAAGTTTTTGTTTATATATCTGTGTGTACTGTGTATATTTATTATGTATATATAAATACACTTACATACAGTAAATATTTACATGTATTTACATGCAAATATTTATATTCTTATATTATATATAAATATATTTAACATTAACATAACATATTTTTCATGAATATATACATGCATGTGTTTGTATTTATATATACATAATAAATATACGCAGTATACACATATATTATGTAAACAAAAACTTGTATTTTGGATGCGATTAATCGTTTGATAGCATTAGTAAAAATGCATAAAATCATAAAAAATACAATTAAAATAAATGATAAAACATCAAAATAAATTAAATTAAATAATTAAATTAATGAAATCAAAAATATAAAATTTCTTAATACAAGTAAAAAAAAAAAATCATACAATTGTACAAAGATAAATCATTTTAAAATAAAACACTACAAAAATAACCATTAAAAATATACAATTAAAATAATTTAAAATACAAATCTAAATAATTTGTAGCTCTAACATTTTCTATTCTACTATAATTCTACTTTATCTATATTTATCTTTTTAATTTTTTGTTCTTTATTTAAAAAAAACAACAACAACAAAAAACAAACACTAGCTTTCTATTTTTTCTATTCTATCTACTTGTTTTTCTTTGTTTGTGTGTGTATGTGTGTGTGTATAATATATATATATATATACACACCTTGCTACATGTACTGCGTTAGGCTAACCGAGACTTGTCATTTGCATTTATATATCGTTGCTCTTTTGTTAGTTTTGATTGCTTTTATTGTCCTCATTTGTAAGTCGCTTTGGATAAAAGTGTCTGCTAAATGACTAAATGTAAATGTAAATAAAACTTACTAAAAACTAATAAAATCATAAAAATGTTCAATTAAAATGAAAACAATTAAAATAAAACCCTTGTTAAAAAAGGTTTTGTTTTTCAAGGTCTAGCACTGTGTGTTCTGTTGTGCTGTGCTATTGATATGAACAATCTCACATTAAAGTCAAAGAGCCTCTTACTTTATTCTGAATATGGCCGTCAACCAGGAACAGAAGCCCTGCAATGAAAACACATCAAACTATGAATGTGTGATGAGCGCAGACACACACACACAGACAAATTACTGCATATATTAATACTTCTGGGTTTTATGGCTTAAACATGTCCGGCCAGGCCTATAAAAGGCTCTCTGTGAGAGTATGTGAGGATGCTGGCTGATTTCTCCAGCAGGATTAGAGGTGAACACAGGTGAAGACAGACAGGAGATGCTGAAGTCCTGCACTGATCTCTTAAGAGGCTGGAAAACAGGCTTAAGATGGCATCCCAAGGGCCGATTTTGGTGGGTGATGTCACCTGTTAAATTTTCCTGCTGAAATCTCATCCTACACATGTTTTTGATGTCACCTGTGAGTGAGGCTAAATCACACATTCCCCTCTAAATTAGTGGTTTACCGATATATTGCCAAGGCCGATATATCGACCAATATTTGGCATTTTTCAACTATTGGTATAGGACAATCAGTTTTTCTCTGTGGTCAATGTGTTGATATTCCCAAGGTCAATAAATCATCTAATATTTGACATTTTCCAATTATCGGCATTGGACAACAAGTTTTTGTGTTTGGCCGATGTGTCGATATTGCTATGTCTAATATATATCGGCCGATATTTGACAGTTTTTAAACTACTAGCCGATCAGTTAGTGTGTTTGGCAGATGTGTTGATATCACCAAGGCCGATATACTGTATGGCATTTTTCAAATATCGGTATTGGACAATCAGTTTTTTTCTGTTTAGCCGATGTGTTGATATTAACAAGTAAGCGTGTAACGATACACGTATTCGTACTGAACCATTCGCTACGAGGCTTTCGGTTCGGTATGCATTACAAGCCGAACTTTTCGTTGGACTAATTCTATTAAATTTGGAAAATAAAATAACTTAAGAGTGTGAAATATAATGTTCTCAGTGCCACTGTGCTCACCAAGGCAGCCTAAACGTCGTAACAGGCAACACAATGTCTGCCCCGCGATAACCTCCCTTTGCTGGGGTGCATTGAAAGACGATGATCTTGTATCGACGATATTGTCAAAAACATCAATTATTGGCAATATTATGAGGATTTGGCATTTCCAATTAAATTTAGGCCTGTTACATTCTTATTTTATTAGGCCTATTATTAAGAAGAAGTTACTTTTATAATTAAATCAAGATTATACAATTAATTTGCCCCGAAATAATTAGCCAACCACATAACTGACGCACTGCAAGGATTACAAAAGATTAGGCTATTTACTCCTCGATTAAAATGTTTTTAAAAAAGTAAAACAGGTATATTATACAATGAATTATAGGTCTATAATTAAAATATTAACACTGCAGTCATCAATAAAAATCAATGAAATAAAACGTTTTATTTCAAGCACCGACTTTCAAAAACAACCTGTTTAACACGAAATACATTTCTTATTTTTTTTCCACAATGTACGGGCCACAAGAGAAATATTAAGGGAATAAATGAAAAGTTAGCTATATACCGTTATCAGCATATGTTGAAGTAGATTCGTCTCTCGTCGTCTCTGAGAGAATATGCGGCATCAGATGCTGAAAGCTCCGTCATTACTCCGTCATTCCGTTTTTACTTTCACTTTCTGCATATAGTGAATTGACTGAGATTAAGACGTTCAACCAGCATAACTCTTGCGCAAAGTTTGCATGTTGCTTGTGTGATATCCACTGGCTCACCTTCATGGTTTAAAACATAAATATTTCCAACATTGCAACGTAACCAATTACCCCCCCACCCGTATCGAAAACGTACCGAACCGTGACACCAGTGGTATCGAACTGTGAATTCTGTGAACCATAACACCTCTATACAAGGCCGATATATCAGCCATTATCTGGCATTTTCTAAACTATCGGCCAATCAGTTTTTCTGTTTTGTCAATGCATCAATATCAACATCGCTGTATGGCCGATGTGTTGAAATTGCCATTTTTTAAATGTGCATAAGCCAATACGTTTTTGTGTTCAGCAGATGTGTCGATACCACCAAGGCCGATATTATCAGCGGATATTTGACATTTTTTAAATGTTGGACAATCTGTTTTTTTGTTTGGCCGATGTGTCGATATTGCCATGGCCAATATTTGGCATTTTTTTCAGCTATTGGCCAGTCAGTTTTTCTGTCAATATCAACATTGCTGTATGGCCGATGTGTCAATATATTATTGTAATTAACAATTAAAAGCAGTAAGTAAAACAAAAGTATTATAAAAGTAATTTTAATTGAATACATTTTAATGTACAGCATTATAGTTGGATTATATATGATGCAACATTTACTTTTAGCCTGCAAGCTTCAATCAAATGTAATTTTTGGCCCTTTGTATTAAAAAATTTGGGCACTACAGTTTTTTTTTTTTTTTTTAATCATTCAAATAATTTTGACATTTATTTAGTTTTAAATTACTCCGTCATTCCGTTTTTACTTTCACTTTCTGCATATAGTGAATTGACTGAGATTAAGACGTTCAACCAGCATAACTCTTGCGCAAAGTTTGCATGTTGCTTGTGTGATATCCACTGGCTCACCTTCATGGTTTAAAACATAAATATTTCCAACATTGCAACGTAACCAATTACCCCCCCACCCGTATCGAAAACGTACCGAACCGTGACACCAGTGGTATCGAACTGTGAATTCTGTGAACCATAACACCTCTATACAAGGCCGATATATCAGCCATTATCTGGCATTTTCTAAACTATCGGCCAATCAGTTTTTCTGTTTTGTCAATGCATCAATATCAACATCGCTGTATGGCCGATGTGTTGAAATTGCCATTTTTTAAATGTGCATAAGCCAATACGTTTTTGTGTTCAGCAGATGTGTCGATACCACCAAGGCCGATATTATCAGCGGATATTTGACATTTTTTAAATGTTGGACAATCTGTTTTTTTATTTGGCCGATGTGTCGATATTGCCATGGCCAATATTTGGCATTTTTTTCAGCTATTGGCCAGTCAGTTTTTCTGTCAATATCAACATTGCTGTATGGCCGATGTGTCAATATATTATTGTAATTAACAATTAAAAGCAGTAAGTAAAACAAAAGTATTATAAAAGTAATTTTAATTTAATACATTTTAATGTACAGCATTATAGTTGGATTATATATGATGCAACATTTACTTTTAGCCTGCAAGCTTCAATCAAATGTAATTTTTGGCCCTTTGTATTAAAAAAATTTGGGCACTACAGTTTCTTTTTTTTTTTTTAATCATTCAAATAATTTTGACATTTATTTAGTTTTAAATTAGGTGAATATATAAATATGTAAATAAATATACATTTAATTTCAGCAGTTATGTTTTTTTTTTTTACAATCTATAAATTAAATATGGTGATATCATATATATCAGCTTTACGCTGACCATTAAAAAAAAAATCTATTTTAGTCACCCACTACTAAATCACTTCAAGGGATCCTGAGGTTTCAGTTTGAGGGAGTTTATTTGGAGGTTTTGTTGAGTCAGTTTCTCTCCTGAAGGCTTCTGGGGACTTTCAAGGACGCCGTCCAAAGAATGGAAATGCAGAAATGCTGGTTCATCATGACTGTGATTTAAAACGAAATGATGAAGGGAGGAAGTTCTTGCCCTCTATAAAAGCCTTTGGTTCTTTCCAAGTGTATATAACGTTGATGTGAGGTCAGTGTTGCATGGAAAAATCAATGGAGTCCATGGGGAGCGAGAGGGGCTGGGAGACACGCTTTGGGAAACGGGTAATAAAGACATTGAGTTTGATCCAAAGTAAAAGTCAAATCGACAACTCGTATTGAAAATAAATTGTTTCACGAAAGGAATTATTTTAACGTCCCTTTAACTTGGCTTTTCTTTCAGATACATGTACTAAAAAAAACTATCTTCTGCTCTTCTGCTCACCAAAGCTGCATTTATTTGATCAAAAATACAGTAAAAACAGGAATATTGTGAAATATTATTATAAATTAAAATAGCCATTTTCTATTTGAATATATAGTAAAATGTAATTTATTTCTGTGATCAAAGCTGTATTTTTAGCATCATTACTCCAGTCTTCAGTGTCACACGATCCTTCAGAAATCATTCTAATATGCTGATTTGCTGCTCAAGTTGCTCAAGCTCATGTTGAAAACAGTTGTGCTGCCCAATATTTTAGTGGAAACCGTGATACATTTTATTTTTTCAGGGTTCTTTGATGAATGGAAAGTTCAAAAGAACAGCATTTATTTGAAATAGAAATCTTTTGTAACATTATAAATGTCTTTACGGTCACTTTCGATCAATTTAGTGCATCCTTGCTGAATAAAACGATTAATTTATGGATGTGTGGATGCAGATGGGAGGAGGGGGCGGGGCCAAAGGAGTGATTGACAGGTGTCTTACATTATCTCGCTGTTCGAAATCTACCGAGCTGGAGACGGAGGTGAGACGTTCATATCGGTCCGGCGTTTCAGAATGAAGGGCTGAAGCCACACTGTACACAAACACAGAGACAGAAAGCAGAAGGAAAAAGAGAAAGAATCAAATGAGAAACACTGGCTCAGGTCTTCTGAAGAGTTCAAGTGGATGTTTTTGGTTATTCTGAAGGCCGAGCAGAGCCGGACAGTCAGAAAGCCTAAACGTTCAGGTCCACTCAGGCAAATATAGCTCAGTCTCATCTCAGGGTAGACGGGATATTAAGTATTTACGGGCTTTGAGGAGCAGAGGATGCATCTGTAATGCACGTTTCCCTCCGTATGCTAAAAGATATGAATCCACAGTTGAGATGAAGCCTAATCTACCAAAACACACAAACACAGATCTACACACCCTGACAGGAAGATGCTCATGCTCCTTAGACTCAGTTTTGAGTGTTTAGAGACTACAAACATCTTAACCATTTAAATCCAAAGTCATTTATGTGCTTCAAAATAAAAATGTAATAAAAATAAAATAAGAAAATCTGATTCAATTAGGCTGATATATACATATTTCCTGTTTTCGTATTATCCAATTATTATAAGACAAAAATAAAATAGGCTTATTAAATTGATTACTCTTTACAAATACATTTTAGCAATGTATGCACTTTAAAATAAAAATGTAAAAATAAACAGCAATTGCTTTAAACCGCAATTAAAGAATCAGATTAAACTATTATACAACCTCACATATTTCCTGATTTCTTAAAAATATACATTTTTATTTAGATAAACTTATCAACACGATTACTCGTTTATGAACACATTTTAGCACCTAAAGTCATTTATTTAAGCATTGCTCACTAGCATTGATGAAAGTTTCATACCGAGCCGTTTTAAAAACTGTACTTGTTGAGGACATTATTTAAGTTCCTAGCTGAAAACCAGCAGGTTTAAAGGGCCAGATCCTCTTTTTCTTTGTGAGAAACGATTCCAGAACAGCACTGACACACTTTGAAAAAGGATCCTGTCAAACGCACTATTACCGTGGTTTCTCTGCTGCAGGTCTGGATGACTGACAGACTCATTAGACTAACAGAATAAGAAGGATCCGTGAGGGACGCAGGAATCATCCTCTCTGAAACACGTGCACTGCAGCGTCTCAAATGCAGCGATAAGAGCAGAGGTTCAATAGGTAACCGGGTCAGAATGAACATTTAACAAATGAGTAAAAATAAATCCCTGAGTTGAGCATTTCCTGACCTCAGCACTGAGTAACACACTGAACCGAGTCCAAGCTCTGTTTCTACACTTGTTTTCATTCGTCAACACATCAGCTGCCAATCAAATCAGATCAATAAGACAGCAGTGTTTGTGCGGCAAAAAACTCTGCTGATGCCATGAACAGACTCCGCTGGTTTAGAGCTAAAGCGAATTAAATTCTATACAGCTTGTGATTTATACTGTATGTATAGGAATAGCGCAGAAGTCACTGGACTACTTTTATATTCTATGTCTGACTACTTCAATGATGCTTTATAGTTGTAGTTTATTTATTTAAATTTTTTGGTCCTTTTTGGGCAGTAAATAACTAAAGATGCAATGTGCAAATAAAATAAATACAAATAAAAAAATTGTATTAAAGCAAAATAAAATTGAATAATAACATCAACAATAATAATAAATTAAACAAAAATATAAATTTTTTATAAAATATTTTTAAAAAATCACTGTATAATATTATACTATACAACATTTCTTACATTTCCTTTTTTATTACATAAATTCTTACATGCACACTAAGAAAAAATAAAATAAAATGGATAAACAGCCTGATAACTCGTTTACTGGTTGACTGGTCATCTTTTGTGACTCATCCCTACTCTGGAACATCATGAGGGTGAATACAATTCTAACAGAATTTTCACTTTTTGGTGAGATATTCCTTTTAAATCCATTTGAAATGGACTAATTCGCTGTTTCGGACTATTAGGGCAACTCTGGGAGAACAAGGGCACCGTCATCTACAGCTAAAATGACCTCAGTGGCTCCGTTGTGGAGATCACATCCACCTACGATCCCCAAATCACTCTACATGAGAAGATACACATTCACAAGGGCAGGATGACTCACAATACTCAGGGGTCTCTTTGGATCCACTTTTGGGGTCACAACGGGTCAGAAAGACACGCTAAAGCTCTTTTACCTGCGTACAGGCTCATAGTTACTCCGTTCCTTCCTCCTACTGTAGTCAAATAACACACGTCACAAAGAGAGACATGAAGGACAGGCGGTTATTGACACTCGTGTGTTAGAGGCCCTTCGGAAAGCCGAATTTACACACATGAGTCAAACATCACACACACACAGCAGAGGAATATTAATATGTGGTGAGCAGTGAGAGAAAACACTCAGGAGAGCAATCACACACAGACATTTAAAGCAACATCTGTTAGATAAAGGTCAAAGGTGAGGAACCCCCACAATTACAAACCATTACACACACACTAGTTTATCAGAAGAAGTGAGAGGTTAGTTCTTCATCGAGCAGAATAAAGCAGAGGAACAATAACTGAACATACTACTCCCGCTCCTCCAGACCACTGAATCTTCTCTTCTGTCTTGGGAAGGAAAGAAAAAAAAAACAAGAGGAAGGAAAAATAAGCTTGAATTCATTCAGATCAATAAATCTCTGAAGACTGCAGCTGTCAGAGCTTCAGCTGTGGAAATAGAGCGGCGTTAGTTGAGAAGTTGAGATACATGATATACTGTATCTGAGAACATATCAGTATCTCCCAATATACTTTAAAGATGACAACATGTGCAATTACAATACTTTATTGCAAAGGAATAAAATAAAATATAAAAATTAAAACAAAATAAACAAATATAAAATCTATAATAAATAAAAAGTAAATATAAATATACAAAATAAAATAAAAACGCATAAAAACTAAAAGGAAAATAAAAAAAATATAACAATTCAAAATAAAATATTAAAAATTTAAAACAAAAATAACATTTTACATAAAATTTCTAAATAAAAAATACACAAATAATATACAATTTAAAAAATATATAAAAATGAAACAAAAATTTTAAATATATTAAAGTGTAAAATAACATTAGATGCAGTGCAGTCAAATCCCAAAATATAATGTGTGCACAGTCAAAAGCTGCAATGCACATACATTTCTGTGATGTTTCAATAAGTCTAGGATACTCATTTAATGCCAACAGCTGCTTAAAGCAGCTCAATTTCACCACATTACAGCTGTGCTTTCACTTCAGCATTGGCGTGTAAATCTGTTCATTATGAACTGTACAGTCACAAGAGCATAAACTGCAGTCTTGTGTTTAATGTACAGTCCACGTGTGAAACACCGAATCAGCGAATTGAAGGGTCTTTCCTCTGGAGTGTGTCGCTGTAATTACAGACGGACGCTGTGCAGTCAGCAGCACGCAGTGGTCCAGAAACACTGTAATCTACAAACCACATCAATATACAAAAGTCAAAGGCATTTTTAAATTGCCTTTGGTCATAGATGATGGAAATGTGAGATTGAGTGAGAGGATGGACGAATGTACACACAGTGGAAGACAGCAAGAAGGCAGCTGGAGAAGTAAAATTGCCCTACAAACCCAGTAGGAAGCTCATCAAAGCTCGATTTCCTGTTTCCACTCTACTACAGGAAGTAGCAAAGCATCGAACAGACTTTTAACAAGAAATCAATTTATACAACAGCCTTCAGAATCACAAATATGCAAATGGTACCCCTCAATAATGCCCCAAAAATCAAGGTAGTACCAGGGTAGGTTACTGGTTAGTGATCACCAGATTAAACTGCAGCTCTTACAAGCTCAGGCTTTATAATGATGCATGTGGCACTTATGTAACCAAGTTAAAAAAAAGGCAATGCCAGCGGCTCAGTCTATTTCCAGCAACCTTAATAAGCAGCAAATAATACATGGTTGATTCAATGGAAATGACATGTGGGAACATTTCTGGCTCCATTCCGCACCAGCGAGGGAAGGGAAAAAAACACTAAACAAAGAAAAGCAAGAGGAGGAAGAGCAGAGTGAAAACGGCAAATATGCTCAGTGATAATGAAATGCACTGTCTCATGAAGCAGAGGGCTTGTGTGAGTGGTTTTTAATTCACTTCCTTCCCTGCCAAATAAATGTCAGCGAATCATGAAGGTTTTTGGGTGTGTTTAGTTGCACCTGGATATTCAAGCTGTGAGACTGGGCGAAAGCACACGTGGGGTGGACGAAGACTATCTATATGAGGCAGAACCTGATTTATAACGATCCAAAACTACTAGCATCATCAAGAGACACTCCTGAAAGTACATCATTTAGAGGATTGTGATTCATTAATTCATTCGGCACACATGAGTCAATTAAATGTTTGGCCATGGCCTGTTTCTACTAAAAGACGTAAATTCTGAAAGCAATGCTCAAACTTAATAAAACTGGGTACATATGAACATCAGGACAATTTGAGGACACGCACCAATTTTCATCCAATTCCGTCCATAGGGGGCGCTATAATTAGGAAATCCTTATGAATCTGCAACTTTGATCAAGGAAGTTCAGTTCTCGGACAACAATTTTTATGTTCTACCAAACTGTGGTCATTTTCTCAACTTTTGCCATTTATTTAGACCCTCAAGATTGCAAAATTTGGCTATAATTTGAGTTGTTGTTGAGCTGTGTTTGTCTTTATTTGGCATAACTAGAGCAATGAGCATGGGTCTGAAAACCAAGGAGGTTACTTTTTTGTAAGACTATCATTTCTCAAAAAACAGACCAAAATGTCATCCCATGAGACACAGAAAGACTATTTCATCAGTAACCAGAGGTAGTGGTCTTTCTGTTTACTCAGATGTGTTCTTAAGACCTGTGGTTAGCAGAAAGTGATGATTAATCTCAGTGATTCTACTCAAACATCAGGTTTGCGGCCATTATTGGCCACTTCTGGCCACCATAGGTGGTACTCTATGAGAGGACTTCATTGATTGGATGATATGATGTCCACTGATGCTGGTCATTTCAGTTCACAGTGTGGAACAGGGATTCTAGGCATTTTCTCCACATCTGCCAAACCCTGTAATTTTTCAGACAATGTACAAGGGTGAAAAAGAGACCATTTCATCCTGGTGTTTTTTGAATCCCGAGTTTTCTTTTGCTTGGCATTTTCCAAGTAAAACACCATACTAGTGATTGACCGATATTGGTTTTTTGACAGCTGATGCCGATATCTTGGAAAGCGGGGAAAGCCGATATAATTTTATGTATTTTAATTAATATTTAAGAAATTTGAAGTCATTTGAAAATTTATAAAAAAAATAAATGTGTTAAATAAACATACTTATACTTTAGATGACAAAGTATTTTCACATATAAATAAATATTTAATAAAAATATAATTAAAAAGGAAGTAATCACTGCAACCAACAGGGCACTCAGTATTCTGGGAAGTTTGTGTGCATTAATCATATTTTTTCAAATAAAGCCAAGGTAACACTCATTTTACATACAGCACACAGTGAAAATGACATGAATATGACAGTGGGAAAATGCATAAAGCGCAGCATAATTTAAAATCACGAGTTTAAAGTTTGTCAATTGCGCATCTCCAGTGAAGCTTAACTCTCCTCCTGTCCGTATTCAATTCGCACGGACCATAGGACCGACCGTCACAGAACACGCGATCATGCAGGATACACATACACACATCACAAGATCTCACAACTGGATCCGACTAAGTTTGCAAGGTTTTTGAAATTGGATGTTTATTAGACATTCAAAGATTTGTTTAAATGATATAAATGCGTATTTGCTGAATGCTGACGGCAAACAAGAAAGAATTACAATGTTTGCCTTTCTATTACTAATAATATAAAAGCAGTCATTATAAGACTTTTTCTATACATTTTAATTCCTTTGTTTAACCGTTCTATCTGATTATTAGAAAAACTTCTATCCGTATTTAGACAGAACTGTTAACGACAACAGCAAACAAGAGGCAGAATGTGAGCACTGTGTGCAAAGGCACTGCCGTTCTCAGCACCGTCAAAATAAAAGTTGACGTACGCCTCGAACACATCGGCCAAACAGGAAAACTTATCGGCCGATGCCGAAATTTAAAAAAATGCCAAATATCGGCATTATATTGGCGATATATTATATATATATATTATAATATATATTATAATTATAATATATTATATATATTATAATATCGGCGATATATTGGTCGACCACTACACCATACACACCTTCTACAAAGAATATAAACAAGAATTGAAGATTGCACACCAATGAAAATTCATTCAATTTGACATCCAAATGACACCCATAAATCAGGCAGGTTTGACAGCGACATGGCCTTACCTGTCAGCATCGGTCACCAGGGCCAGACGGCCGTAATCCCATGCCACTTTCCGCAAAATGGAGAAGACAAAAAGAAGAACCTGAGAGATGGAGATACAGAGACAATCAGCCATGTGATAAAGAGAGAAGTCAAGTTAATACACAAATTCAGTTAAAAGAAATGTGCTCAAGGCCAAATGTTTACAAGCATATTGTGAAATAAATCATTACTGTGACATGAAACTCTCCATCCAATAATGTAAAAAAGTCATACTTCTTAGGTGAAAAAAAACACTCTTGAAAGAACATAATTTAGGGAATTTTTATTTATTAATTCATTCAGCACGCAAACACTAGCCAGTTAAATGTTTGGCCATGGCCTACTTCTACTAATGAATGTATCTTCTGAACACAATGATCAAACTTAAATGACATCTGGTACATAAGAACATCAGGACAATTTAAGGGAACGCACCAACTTTCATCCAATTCCATCCATAGGGGGCGCTATACCTAGAAAATCCTGATTAATCTGCGGTTTTGATCAAGGAAGTTCGGCAATAACTCTGTTCTACCCAACTGTGGTCATCTATTTAGACCCTGATGATGACAACAGTTCCCAGATAGAAGAGGATACATTTTACATTTGAGGATAAATCAAGGCTTAATTGTTCTGCTGATGCGGTTTGGGGCTTTTATTCAGGTTTATATTGACCTGAGCAGAGATGAAGATCTCGTTTGATGTTTACACTGATGTGCAGCTTGCAACTGAAGACATCAGTAAGAAATGTAGGTCAAGAGGGCAGCCTAGGTGCTGAGTTAAGGAAGCTGACAGAGTTAGTAGGTTAAACCAGTGCTGTTACATAGCTCTGACAGCAACTCGCTTCAGCTCTGTCTGCCCCTGTACATTCAAAATGCAAGGTCGCTTGATTTTTCCATATGAAGAGATCATGTAAATACTCTGACCAGACAACCAGGTCAATCCATTGGTGCCAAGGTCAACATTCTGAAATTATGTTCCATTAGTATAGCACAGCACAGCACTGCAGTTTAAATTTTGATCTGTCTGAATAATTTTTTTTTTAATGGCATGATTAATAGATGGATTAAATTGACTGCATGTAGATAGGAAAAGGCTGAGTTTGTCATCTCTTCGCCAGATCATCATGAAATGCCAATTCTCACCACTAGATGTATAACATAGATGTACATTTTAATAATCATTTTGCTGTGCTTGGGCATTTTACAGCTAATATTATTACAATAATATTCTTGTCTTCTTCTACAGGCAGAGCTCAAAGACATCAAGGTGCACATTTTTCCATACTGGACACTTACCAGGAAGCACATAAAGTCCAGTGCGAGGACAGTGGGAACCCCTCCGAAGGGCAGGCCCTGCAGCACGGTACTGCGGATCCGGGCTGAGTAGCAGTAGTCTTTGGAGGCATTGCTGTAACAGTTGGTCTGACTCATACAGGTCGGGTTCCCAAAACTCCACATCATCATGTCCAGATGTTTCACCTCAATCACTGCAACATCCTGATGAAGAACCTGAGGAGAAGATGAAACAGATAAGATTATTTATACTCATTCTAACTACACAAAAATCTAACATTCTAGATCCATGTTTTTTTTAAAGAAAACAAATGCTATATTTATACTTAAATAATAATAGTAATTATTGGTTGACTGATATATTACCGTAAATTGGCAGACATTTGACATTTTTAAATTATCAGTTGTGGCCGATAAGTGTCAAAAACAGCTTTATTTTTCTTTTTTTTTTTAAAGAAAAAAAAGATAGATTTATACTTAAATAATAATAGTAATTATTGGTTGACCAAATATATTACCATATAGGACTATCGGCCAATTTTTGAAATTTTTAAATTATTGGTATCGGCCAAAAAGTGTCAAAAACAGCTTTTATTTTGACAGCAATGAGACAATACTATTTTTTTAAGGAAAAATTATATTTATACTTGAATAATAATAATACTTATTGGTTGGCCGATATATTGCCATATATCAGCCGATATTTAAACATTTTTAATTATCGGTATCGGCCGATAAGTGTTAATAAATGCTTTAATTTTGACCGTGCTAAGAACAGCAATTCCTGAGTGCACATGCAAGCATAACCTTTAAATCCTTCATTTTGAACTATGCAAACTATTCATGTTTTAACTATTTCTTTGTAAAATTATCTATTTAATTTCAGATAAAAAATTTTTTTAAGAAAATATACTTTTTTTTTTTTAGGAAAATTTATATATTTATTATTAAATAATGCTAATTACTGGGTAACCAATATACTCCCAAGGCTAATATATGGGCCGATATTGAACAATAAATCATCGTTATCGCCGATGTGTGTCGGAGGCAACTTTTTGACAGCGACAGGAAGAGACTTTTATTTTGACAGTGCACCTGAGCGTAGATGTGGGGAGAGAGAGTGAGAGAGAGAGCGCGGTGAGGTCGGGCTGCAGCGGCACTGCGGTAGATTGTTCTGCTACACTGGCCTCAATTCTCCTTCAGCCACAGGAGCCGTTCCAAACACCTAGTGTGCTGCCTACATAGACAGCATCACAGACACACTCTACTGCAGTGCTCTTATTGCTGTATCATGTACATATAATGATGAAAAACAAATTTACTATATTATATTCTTTATTACTTATACTATGTGTGTGTGTACAGTTATTTAAACTAAATTTTACATTTATCCATTTTAGCAGATAAATCTAAATGCATCAAATTTATTAGCTTTTTAAATAAATTACATAAATATATAATCTAAACATTAATACAAAATTTAAACAAAGAAAATATATAAATAAAAATAATAAAATAAAATACACTAATAAAAATACATATGAAAATAAAAAGTAAAAATGTAAAATTAAATTAAATGCAAAAATATACATATTTCAATATTTGTAGTGCCAAATGTAAACTAAATCCACTGACTGTCTGAGTAAAAAATCGACTGCTTTTAAATGCTCATATGCAAATTTTCATCTAATTGTAATGCACTTGTGCACAGTCAAATGTTCCTAGTCAAAATATCCATCTTAGTAAGATATTAAATGCAAACAGTCGGTTTATTTTGCAATAAGAATGCGCCTAATGAACCTGCCACTTAATACTGAACAACAATATTGACAAGAATAAAAGAAAACCACCATGTTTACTTGAAGACTACATGATATTATTCATATAACTTTTTTTAAAAATGAGTTCAATAGGAGATAACAATATAATTGTTACATTTTTGTTTCTGATGTATAAGTTAAGTGCTTGTGGAAAACGTCAGTCTATAGTGCTGGTATATTGACATTTTTGGCTTTGTGAAAAGTTTTTAAAAAATCTGACAAGACGGAAAGCCTGTGTGAAACTGTGAATGTCCCCTCAGTAGGAAGCTGCCCATGTAGACTGACGCGTGTGGAACAGCACTAGTACAACTCTTCTGTCTCTGTTCTGAAGCAGCATCCCTCATGCATTCAGAACAATCATGCAGCTTGTAGAAATGCAATCAAGTAGCTCGCAAAATAATCACAGACACAGAGATACTGAACCAAATATGAGGCCAAGCACAGCACAGACACCTAATAATGGAGTTTCAGCACAGCTATAGTGAAGAAACAGACAACCTGTTGAGCTCAGACATTGCTCAGGTAATCTAAAGATGCAAGAGAACGTCCTGACAGAAAGTCAAAGCAGCCCGTCAGGCTGGTCCAATAACATCCTGAACGTCCGGGAAACCAAAAAGGTTCAACACTCACGGCTCATCATCTTTACAGCAAGACATGGTCATTAATATTCTCCATACATCAATGGAAAACAAACGGAGAAAAACTGTGAGTGAAACTAACGCTGTTCTCAATCCAGATGGCAGTGCAATCATTTCCATTCATTCAAAAGCATCACAAATTATGAATATCACGATTCATATTCCATAAGCAATACAGCTCAATGAGATTCCAAAAATAAGAGACAGACGCTCTGAGGTTCTTAAATGCGTATCTTTAACTACACATGATTGCATAAGACTTGAGAGAGTTAATTACAGACCGGTTGTGCAGGTACGAGTCAGATAGGACTGAAAA
Source organism: Sinocyclocheilus grahami (assembly GCF_001515645.1). Lineage (NCBI taxonomy): Eukaryota > Metazoa > Chordata > Actinopteri > Cypriniformes > Cyprinidae > Sinocyclocheilus > Sinocyclocheilus grahami. The sequence continues at coordinate 304,564 of NW_015505628.1, forward strand.
TGATGACGATCAGCTGGTAATTCAATAACATCTCCAAATGATTCAGCGAGTCATTCGACTGATTCAGACTGATCATTCAGTTCTAGGCTGAATGAATCAAACAACACGGGTCACGCTGAGTGTTTGCTGTTGCATTCAGTATAACGATATCTATCTTCGATCTTAATATAAAGAGATGTTGTCTATTTATAGCTTTTGCATTATAAAAGCTAACGAAGCCAAATGTAAAAACCATTCAGTTCTGAAAAAAATTAAAATAAAATAACAAAAAATACATAAAAATAAAACCGAATAATAAATACAATTTAAAAGAAAATTATAAAATATTTTTAAAAATCCTCCAAATATTTGATTCTTAAAAATTAGTCAGTTCTGATAAAACAAACCAAAAATGAAATACAAATAAAAACATGTCAAAATAGAAAAAAAAAAAAAAATCTGGTTCCAGCATTTAATTTTGTTTAATGGTACCGTTTTAAAACTGTAAAACCAAGATCAGCCAATGGGAGATGTCACCGTTACCATGGAAACAGGAAAAGGGCTGTTTTCAGTTTTGTAGGCAGAGGCTAGATGTACTCATCCGACTCCATCATCATAATCATCATCTTCACCTTGTTCAATCTTTTTGCTGGGAAATCAGATGTTGTAACGTCGTGATTCATCCCTGAGCTGATCAGTTTGGTTCAAAGCTTTGAAAACTTGATTGAAAATAACAGTTTACTCAAAAATAAATACTCACACTGACTTTCCTTCTCCCTCAGAGCACAAAAGGAAGTAATCTGAAGGCTTTTCATGCACTTACAATGAACTGGGACTGAAGCGTTTCACGCTCTTCAAAATTCTCATTTATGTTCAGTGGAGGGACAAGAGTGAGAGTAAATGATGACTTCTCTGAAAAACTCAAGAAAAGTTGTTGAATCAGGTTAAACCAGATCAGGTCTTCATAGGGAATCCCGATATCCATGCATCTTTATCCTGTTAACAATAACCTGTCAAGATGCTTTTTGGCAGCCAGCATGGTCTGAGGAGCCCGTCAGAAAAGCTTTGATTCCAGTGGGTCTCATCCAGAGTTCAGCTGGATTTTCTGCATGCGTTTAGCCGAGATGTGATTGCTCTGAATTCAGTGTGTTGAAAAACAGCCAAGAGCACGGCATTAAATATAAAGGCAGCGTTGGTGTGTGGCGTTCCCTTAAGAATACAGCCCAAGCTTGGCTGCACTTCTTTATTCATACTCTTTTTATGTTTATTTATTTACGTTGAACACACTAACCTACTTAGTTATAAAAAGCAAAAGGATGTTTCTATTTTCTCCCAATTTTGTGCCAAAAAGAGGAACAGGGGAACGAGAGAGGAGTTTGGAATAAGAAAAATTACAGTCTCATAATCCAGATCTGAATTTGGTATTTTTACCACTGAAAAAAGGACAAAAACACATAATACATGTATAATGCATCAAGTATGACTTAACTGACTTAAAATCAATAAAGCATTGAATTTTCCTGCATCTTTGGTTGACACATAAAAGGGAGGGAGGGAAAAAAGTCAAGTTATCAAGCGGCGTAACAGGTTAATGATGTAATTGTGTTTTCCAGTCCAGCACATTTGAAGATTACATTATTTTAATTGTGTTTCATACCCTATATTATTAATACTGGTCTTAACATCCTCTATGAAGTTTAATCAGAGTCGTGAATAACTTGACCTGAACACTAACAAAGAGTTTGTAGTCCGTTATATGATCTCGAATTCAATCTGTTTGAACTATCCATGAAAAACAAAGGGGGAGAAGGAAGAGAAGATGAAGACGACGACAAAGAACAATTAGAAGGAGAAAACCATGAAAAGAACAACAACAACAAGAAAAAGGAGGAGGAAACAAAAGGATGGAGGAGGAGAAGAACAGGAATAACGACAAACATGAACAAAAACATTAAGGAGAAGAACAATGAGAAAAGGGAGAAGGAGGAGGAGGACAAAGAGAAGGAGAAGAACAACAACAAACAAGAACATCGAAAAGAACAACATGAAGACCAACAATGAGAAGAACATTGAGAAGAACAGCAACAGGAAGAAAAACGAGAAGAACAAGGAGGAGGAGAATGACGAGAAGAGCAAGAACATCAAGAAGAACAATGCAAAGAGGGAGAAGAAAGAAGAATGAGAGGAGCCACAAGGAGAAAGACGAGGAGAAGATCAACGAGAAAAAGGAGAAGAACAACAACAATCAGAAAACAGGAGGATAAACTAAGAAAAATAAGAACAATGAAAAGGAAAAGAACAACAATGAGAAAGAAGATGAAGAACAAGAAGGAGAAGGAGAAAGAGGGAGAACAATGAGAAGAGAAAGAAAGAAAGCAAGAAAGAAAATGAGAAGGAGATCGGTGGAGTTGAGGAGATCAGTGAGGAGGAGCAGAAGAAAAGGAGAATAAGAACAAAGAGAAGAAAAGACAGTTAATTAACGATGAAGTTGTTCGCAGCATCTGTGGTGTTAATGTTTTACCACAGCTTTCAGAAAATCATTGTGTTTTTGTGTGAGCTTTAATAGCCCAGAATAAAGCACAATCACATTAACCATGTTAAACTCCAACAGAGGAGCGCGGAAAAATAACTTCATTAACATCCACGTGCTTCCTATTTATAAGCTCTTCACGAGCATTTGATAATTCAGAGGAAAGCTGTCTTTGAGGACATCATCAACTGGACAAAAGAGCATTTAGTGTGAGCTGAGACTGTCCTCAAATCAAAAGAGATGAAGGGATTTCCATTTCCAGGATTTTGTTTTGGAATATTCCAGGGATTTTTGGAAAGTTTCCAGAAATTTTCCACCCCTTTACAACCCTAATAATAATAAATAATTATTTGACTTTATAACTGTAAAAATACAGCTCTAACCTTTGTGCATTCATTTCTTCATTTTAAAGTATTAATACCATCAAACCTTGAAGCTTCTCTTTTGTTGACACACTTCTCATTACAACATCCCAAATGCACATAAAAAAAAACGAGAGCGGATACATTGCTAAAAATGTATTTCTCTATGAAAAACAACGAATAGGATTTTACTTATGAAACCCGACTGTTATGCTGCACTCTACTGAGATAATTTGATCTGTTCAGTAATGTCCTGCACCGCTGCGCTTATTAAAAACACATTCAATCGAGTTATCTACACAGCATCACATGCCCCATATGAAATCTGAAACATCTCCTGGCTCTTGTGCGGATGCATTGAAGCAATCGAATTAAAACTTTAAGCATTTCATTAAGGGCTTTCTCTTGTGCACTAAATGGCACGTCTTCCTTCTGCGAGCAGGAAACACTTTCCCCGTGACCTGCCAAACTTGATAGCATCTGCTTTTATTGGATTATCAATATCTTGAAGCTGCTTGCATCTGGTCGTTTATCAGAGGCGTGCGGACAGACATCAAGTTAAATATCGGTCTTGGTGATGGCTGTGACCTCAGCAGACGTCTGGAGCGAGAGGAAGCTTGAGATGCAATTCCTCATCCTGATCTGCTGATCGCTATATTTCTATCACAAAGTCAGTGCTGGGTCGGTAAACCAGGCCAGAGTGAATTAAGAAGAAGCTTTTGAAGTCTAGCATGACGTTGGAAACATCAACGTCATGGGTTCAGTTCTCAGGGACCTCGTACCTTGAATAAAAGCATCTGCTTAATAAATTAAAATGCATGAAAAAAAATACATGCCAAATTGAGCTGAGAGCACAAAACTCTTATTAAAAGCCGAATATTTAATAAATATTTAATAAACAAACACGCAGATGTGTTCAAAAGTGCCAAAAACACCGATTCAGACTTTTAAAAATACTTCATAATTTAAAATTGACAAACACTTATAATTAGCTTCGTGTTTTAATGAAAAGTAGTTATGCGATAAGATTTGAGTTTACTTTGATTAAATGCATCTCTGTGACATCAGACTAGAATAATTAAATAATGCAATTTTAAATGTCATGTCACTTATCTTATCAAACTTCCCAGAGCGCAAGTCGATGTGTCATAACTCTCTCGTCATGTGAAAATGAGTGATTAAAATAGCCCAGCCAAATACAGCAACTAGATTTTCACATTTTCTGAGGTAAATGCATGCAGTGTATGTCATGCAAAACTTGCATTGATGCAAATTACAGTTCAAGCTACTAACTTTGAGCAACAGGGTTGATTTAACAAACATTCATTCCAGGTTTTTTCTATTAACTCAAGAACAGTTTAGAGGAGGAAGCACCAAATTGCTCAAATTGAAGTACAGAGTAACGAGACGATTAGATCTTGTAGCTCATATTATAGAAGTTCATGCATTTTGCAATATCAAGGTCATGGGTTCAATCTCCACGAAATGCATGAAGTGATAAAATACACTAAAACTATAATAAAGAGTGATTAAAATGGCCCAGACAAAAACAACAACTAGATCTTTATATTTTAAATGAATGCATGCAATAATGCAAAGCTTGCAAAACATAGTTCAAACTAACTTTGAGCAACATGCTTGATTTAACAAACACTACTAATTACAGGTTTGATTTTTTTCTCTTTACTCAAGAATGTTTTAGGCAAACAACCAAAGGGCTCCCAGAGGAGAAAGCACCAAACTGCATAATGTGCACGAGACACCAGAAGATCATCTCTACTATATTAGCATACTGTAATAAGACAATCAGTGGAGTAACTCATTTATACAAACATACATTTAGCAAGGTCATGGTTCGATTCCAGAGAATGCATGAAGTGATAAAATGCATATCATGAAAGCAATTTAAAGGGATAGTTCACCTTGAGTTGGTCCCCACTGACTTAAATAGTGTTTTCCCCATACTATGGAAGTCAATGGGAACCTTGAAGTTTCTTTGGACAAAAGCATGTGTCAAATGCACTAATCTAGACGCAAAAACCAATAAATTTACTTTGATTCTAAAAAAACTCTAACTTAACAAATCTGATCAAAAAACCAGAAGCGCTAGTTGATGTGTCATAACTTTCATGTCATGTGAAAATGAAAGATGAAACTAAAGAGTAATTAAAATAGCCCAGAACTACATTTTTTGCAAGTAAATGCATGCAGAACTTGTCATGCAAAATTTGCTGCACTGATGCAAATTACAGTTCAAACTATTAAGTTTGAGTTAAAAAAAAAAACACACTATTAATTATAGGTTTGCTTTTCTATTAACTTAAGAATATTTTAGGCAAAGACCCAAATGTCTCCTAGAGGAGGAATAACCTAATTGCTCAAATGTGCTCAAGATTCCAGAAAAAATGGCTGTTATTATATTAACAAACTGTAATTAGATGATTAGATCTCAATGTTCCAGGAGCTCAAACAGAAAAGCATGCATTTAGCAACATCAAGGTCATGGGTTCGATACCCAGGGAATAAATGAACTGATTAAATGTGCACCTTTTAGCAGACGCTTTTATCCAAAGTGACTTGCATTCAAGGTACATTTTATCAGTTCTTGTTTTCCTTGGGAACTGAACCCATGACCTTGGTGTTCCTAGCACCAGATCTACTGTTTGAGTTACAGGAAAGCCCAATGACATCTACATTTATGCTGTTAGCAGACAGTTTTATTCAAAGCAATGAACATTGTATTCAATGCATACAGCTGATTAGTTGAATGAATGAGGCATTTATATAGTACACCCAAAGCGCTTTACAATCATGAGGGGGTCTCTCCTCAACCACCACTAGTTGCATTCCCTGGGAATCGAACCCATGACCTTGGCATTGCTAGCGCCAAACCTGTTGTTTGAGCTTCATGAAAGCTTCAATTACATTTAAGCATTTAGCAGGCGGTTTTATCCAAAGCGACATTCAGTGTTTACATTTCATCAATGTGAAAATGGGAATCGAACCCATGACACTGGCATTACATGCACCTTGCTCTTCTGTTTGAGCTACAGGAAATCTCCAATTACATTTACATTTAACACTTTTACATAAAGCGACTTACATGGCATTCAAGGTACACATTTACATTTGATCAGTTCTTGCTTTCTCTGGGAATCGAACCCATGACCTTGGTGTTGCTAGCCACTCTTAACTGTCTGAACTACAGGAAAGTCTAAATGCAATCTAAATGTAAAACTAACTGGATCAAATAACTATAAAATACAGTGGTGGCCAAAATGATTAGAAGACTAGTATTTTCACCAGCTAAAAATGTTTTTTTTTAAGTCAGTTATTTTTATCTTTTGCTGTAGTGTGTCAGAAAGAAATATCAGTTCACATTTCCAAACATTCATTTTGTCATTAATTGTAATAATCCAGTGAGATTTTTGTCTGATGACAGCTGAGGATCTGATCATCATCAGTCTGTCTGGAATAACATGAAGAAACAGAACAAACTGAGACAGACTCAATCCAGAAGAAATGTGGCAACGTCTCCAAGATCTCACTGGATTGTTACGATTAATGGCAAAATTAATGTATGGAAATGTAAACTGACAACATTTTTATCTGAAACAAACAACAGGCCTAACAATATGCAAACATAATAACATGACATTGAAAATTCACTACTAAAAACAACATCAGAAGCCAAACACACAAATCAATGGGTCACTTGTGGCTTTGTTTTGCTCAGCATATCAAAGTTTAATCAATTCCATTTATATTATCATATTTGTTATTTGTATTAGGCATTCGTCTCTCTATCAGAACGGACGTCTGTTTTTTTTGGGTCATGACACACCAGTTGAGAACGGCTGGCAGTAAACAGCATGCACGCAGCATGACGCAGCAGTGAGGATCACCGCTGGCTGGCTGTAGATCAGTTGTCAGCGCAGCTGCGTCTGACAGACACCCGGGCCGTCATTATCTCACACGGACAGACCCTCTGCTGGCGAAACATGTCGATTCAGAGAACGATTGTGACGTTTCTGAACTGTGATGGTATTTGTGATTATCATTAAGGGTTTGTCCTTGGCAGCAGCTCTGGATGTACAAGCACAAAGTCTCAAATCAAACTGTTCAAGTCTCAAGTGATTTGTGGGTAACCTTTTAGAGGATCCTGAGCCAGATCTAGAAAATTAGAGACTTGGGGATGCACTCCTTTAACTTGACCCAGTAACCACACAGAATACCCTAGCAACCGCATATGAATGAACTAAAAACCCCTCAGAACAATCTAGTATGAAAACACCTACAGATCAACTTCTGAAGGCATGCTTTATAGTTAAAACTATAATAGTTAGCTATGGTTCTAATTAATATTTTGAATTAGTTTTCATTTTCATATTTTAATTTTAGTAATCGTTTTAGAAATTTTGTTTTGTGTTTTTGTCATTTTTATAAGTATGTTTCTTTTTCTTTCAGTTTTGGTTTGTTTTATATATATATCCTCCTGAGAACCAGAAATAAAAAGCTTTGTGAATTTAGTATTTTTTCATGTCATTACATTGTTTAGAGCATAAGAAAAAAATGGTAAAATAACATTTTTGAAAAATTACATTTTATTCCTAAGTTATGCTATGTCCTCTGTAGAGGACACCATGACTCAGTTTTTCTAAAAATAAAATGACAAGAGTAGACATGAAAAGGTCAAATCAATGGGAATTTCTTTTAAATCACCAATCAATTTTTAGGTTTCAGGATTTCTTTATACCTAACTTTGTTTAAGGATGGTTATCAACTATGTTATAAAATATATAAAATTATTTGATATACTAATTTGAAAATGAATCAGATTTAAATTATAATTACAAAATATTATCATATTTCCATAACGATGTACAATTTTATCACTAAATTAATGTCAGCCATTTTTAAAAACCAAGGAGAGGGAGTGGTCATGCTGAAACATCCAATCATTTGGTGTCTCTGGAAAGCCCTGAATGTGCTCTGTACAGGACATCCAGACTTAAACCTGTGACATGTGAGGTCTCAGAGAAATCACTCAAATATAATGTCCACTACAGAGGACAAAACTCCATAGCTGGGTCTCAGGAGGATAAATATATATATATAAGATTTTATTTAGCAATATAAAGCGTGTGTGTGTGTATAAAATAGTAACAATTTTAGTTTTTATTCATATTTTGTTTTTTATGCATATTTTTCATGTATATCATTTACATTTTATTTAGAAATATAAAATGTATATTCAATTTGAGCAAACATTTTAGTAATTTTGTTTCGTGCTTTTGTCATTTTTAATAGTTTTTGTTTTTTTTATTTCAGTTTTTGTTAAAGTAAATGAAAATTAGACATTACAAGTAACAAAAATTTAGTTTATGTATTTAGTTTTAGTAAAGCCTGAAATTAGGTGCAACTTTGGCAACAACCTTCAAACTAAATCATTCACTAATTGATATTTTATAGTAATTTAGTTATTTAAATCTTTAGAGAACATGGATGTTCATTGAGCAGAACACTAATTGTATCAGTTGATATGACTTTGGTTAAATCTCTGAGAAGCAGGTGAACACAGATCTGCAGGATGAAGCTCAGGAGGGTTTCCTGCACTGATGTTAATAATAATGCAAATCGGCCCACAGGGTTTTTACAGCACAGGGTCATCTGTCATCTGTGTCTCTCCTTTAGAAATGTTCCTCCGGTTCCTCATTAGCTGCTTCAGACTGAACCTCTAGCCGCAGATCACAACATTAAATTCAAACTTTACTTCTGGCCACCGGTGAAACGCAGTCAGGCATTAAATTGGCTCTAAAAAAATATTACTCCAAAGAGGGATTCTAAAATATATTTTATAAATAATATATATAACTAATACAGTGAGAGGAAAAAAAAGTGAGAAAAAAAAGGGAAATATATATTACATACAAGTACTGTATAAAATATGAATCATTTTAAAAATATAAAATATTTATATAAATAAATTATATTTTATATATGCTATATAAAAACGATTAAATGTATATTTTATTCTTTATATAAAAAGAACATTTAAAATAAAACGGCTATTAACACTGTGAGGAAAAATGTGAGAGAATTTCCTTTTAAATATTTCAAAATACGTATATTTCAATTACTTATATAATAACTGTTTATAATTAATAACTTTATATTTTAAGCACCAAAAATGATGTCACAGTTTATATGAATATTTTGAATTGGTTTACAAAAACAATATAATAATTTATATAAATACAAGTACTGTAATTTACGTAAACATTTATATAAAGAGTAATATATAATCTATACATTATATCCTTTATACAATGATAAATAAGTAAGTAAGTAAAGTTAGTAAATAAATAAGTTGTGGGTCAGAGGTCTGATACTCAAACTGAGCCCATGGGACAGTCAAAGTGTTGGTTTCCAGGAATAAGTTATTATTATGCAATTTGTGCAATACTAGCAGTACAAAATTGCAAAAACACCATTGGTTGAGTCAATGTTGGCACGTCATGTTTAGTCGGATCGCTCAAACAAACAGACTGCAATTCAGTTTGACACCACTAGCAGAACATACACATGTTTCTCAGAAGACTTCTCAGGAAATCTTTTTAAAAAATGGGTTCTTGACCGTACAAGTCAAGCTCTCATTTACAGCCTGCGTTAAACGTAACGGTGTTCAGACCATTGCTGGAGATGACTGAACATGACGCTTTCATAACCTGTTTTCAAACCAACACCTGAGACAGAGAGAGCAGACAGTATTAAAGCCTGTAATCACATTATCCAAACCTGATTTACAGTCGGCTGTGAATGGAAACCAGCATGTTCTACACGTTTACACACTCAAACCTGAGACCAAAAATTAAGCACAAGGCACTGAATCAAACATGCACAATTTAATGGACAATTCAAGAGTTAAAGGTAAAGATGCACAAACTAACAGTCTGGCTAATTTACAAGCTCATTTGATTGACAGCACTCTCATTATAATGGTAGGACATCTTCAATTATCACGACTGGGGGTTTGAACCTATAACTTATCAATTAGCAGCCCAGTTTTTAACCACTTATTCACACGATTTTCAAAGACGTCGCATCACTGTTGGTTTCACACTGAACGACTATCTGGGGTAGCATTCAGTTGTTGCTGTGTTCACATTGCACGATGGAACGATGACAGGAGGTTACACACTGCATGACTTTACAATAGGAAGAATAATCGATAACTCTGTCTGGCGCAGGGTTGCCAGGTTTTAGCTACAAAACCCGCCCAATTACTACTCAAAACTAGCCTGAAAATAGCCCAATTGCTTTCGAAGGGGTACCCCAGTAAAAATCACATTCGGGGGGAAAATACACATTTATTTGGCGGGGTTCTCCTGGTACAATTCACATTCCAGGGCCTAAATATCACGTTATTGGGGTCACTTCAACCTGCTGACATAAAAAACAAC
>NW_015505628.1:314924-315400 GCF_001515645.1 Sinocyclocheilus grahami
GTGAACGAGCACCGATTTGCCTCTGATTTCAGGCATTTGTCGGCGATTTCGCAAAACCTGTCGGCGAGTGAAAAATCGGGCTAAAATCGTGCAGTGTGAACTCGGCATAAGTGAAGCAGCCTAAGATGGCTCTGGTCTGAATCTGTCAGATCGGTTTCAGACGCTGCAGTAACAAAGAAACGGTCCAGACACGTGTGGCTTATGCTTACAAACTAACGACAGTAACATAAAACCTGCTTAGATTCACTGAAAACTGAAAGCTTGTGTTCAAATCACTTAAAAATCCTTGATAATAAAGAAACTCTCCTTATATGAAATCCAAATATGAAAAATTATCCCTATGTGTCCACCTGATGAGTTTATTACATTCAAAACTCTGAGTGAGAGTGAGAGTGAGAGTGTGTGTGTGAGAGTGTGTGAGAGAGTGTGAGAGAGTGAGAGAGTGAGTGAGTGAGTGAGTGAGTGTGTGTGTGTGT
>NW_015505628.1:315435-332351 GCF_001515645.1 Sinocyclocheilus grahami
GAGAGTGAGTGAGAGAGAGAGAGTGAGTGAGAGAGAGTGTGTGAGAGTGTGTGAGAGTGAGTGAGTGAGTGAGAGTGAGTGAGAGAGAGAGTGGGTATATAGTTCATAACTAATTCAAATAAAGTCAATAACAGAGCCAATAAGAGCCTAAGTCACATTACAAACTAAACGCTTGTTTCCCCAAAAAAGTGATTCTGTGCTCACTGAGGAAAAAAAAAACTTTCAGAACTAATTTTAAATTTTCTAAAAGCTCAAACGCAGGTGTTGCTGGGTAAGACAGTCAGGCATCTGTTGCAGCTAAACTCATATTCAGCTCTGATCACCATACTGCTTGTATTAATGTCCATTAGGGTTGCAAAAAGGTGGAAACTTTCCAATAGATTTTGGAAACTTTCCAGGATCTTTTGGAATATTCCAGGGATTTTTGTTAAGTTTCCGAATATGTACCACCCCTTTGCACCCCTAATGTTGATTAGGGTCTAGATGAACGTTTATTGTATTCATATTGTTTCTGACGTCTACTGCACATTCCCATCATTGTTTTTATTGCGAAGGTTTATCTCTGCGATTTGCATGTAAAATAACCACTCCAACAAATCACGTTGAATTAAACTGAAATAACCCACACTATCTGAATATACAGAGCTGTATTAAAATGCTTTTTGCAGATTGAAAATGCATGATGAAGCTATAAACACACGCACTTGTTAACACAGGGTGACTGGGCGTTTCATACTGTACATACTGACACAAACTAGACATACTGTAACAAACCGCAGATACAATGTAACGCGTCGCGCGAATGAATCACGGGCTCGAATGACAAAATCACTGCGCCAAATATTCACTAATAGAAATAAAGAGTTGTGTTACCTGTCAACTCGATCGGATTTGCGGTCTCTGCTGTATTCCTTCGCTCCAATGACAAGATCCCAGATCAGATCAATCCGCTTCCAAATCCACCGCGGCAGCAATGAGCTCTAGAAGCCCGTTTAATAATATCCTCATCGGAATAAAAACACACGCACTTCTTGTCTAGGCTTTAATTAGTCTGAAACTGCTTTTGTGACACAGGTGCGGGCCGTGCTTGTTTTCTTCGGGAGAGGACGCCCCACGAATATAAACACCGCTTATTTGGAGGCTTAATATATTCAGTGTGTGTGAGGGTCCTTTTAAAAATGGCGGCCCGCTAGGAAACCTTTCAGAGTAAAAGTCCTGATGGTTCGCTGAAGAGACAGAGCAATTGAAATAAAAGTCCTCAGTAGTTTTTTTCTTCTTCTTCTAATTACAGCTTTTCTCAGTCGCTTTGGTGCATTTCTCGAATCATCCTTAATATTTGCAAAGGATAAGTATCGCTTTTTATTTCTCCTCTTTCCTATTACTTGTTTTCGCGTCTTGTTTTTATAACCATTTCTTACTATGTGTAAGTTATTGTTTTTTAACGTGTGTCTGGCTCAGTGTTATTTTTTAGGATTACTGATAAACTACTGTCATTTGATTTGTATTATTTGTATTTGTTATTTATTTTAATTTTAGATTCTGAATTTATTATGTCTGTATCGGTCTTTTATTAAGTTTTATTTAATTTGAGTTATTTTAATACTTCAACAAACTAAATGGAAATGAAATAATATATATTGAATTTATAAATGTGTATGTATATATATATGTGTGTGTGTGTGGTTGTACACACACACATATGTAGTTGTTTTTTGGTGTTTGGCTTAGTGTTGTGTTAGAATCATTATTATACTCTTATACCTTTTGTTCTTTACTATTTTGAATTGTTTTTAGCTTTATTTTTTTGTTTTTCATTTAAATGTTAAGTTTTGAAATTTTGTTGTATGCATTTGTCATTTTTATTTAATCTCTTTATTTTTAAAATGTGTATAGGTAGTATTTATAAAGTTTTAGCTTTCAGTTTTGGATCTGTTTTTAGTTGTTTTAATGCTATAATCGATTGTGTCTGTTGTCCTCATTTGTAAGTCACTTTGGATAAAAGCAAAAGCGATCACCAAAGCAAGAAATTTACGTTCTTTAATATCTTTTCAGGAGCCTGGCAGCCAAAAATAAATACAAATATGTCCTAAAACGTTGTTATTTCTTTATCATTGACACAGGGATTAAATTATACAGAGTAAAATATGTAAATATGTGTCTCAGACCTGAAATACTGTAGGATCTTCATTAATTAAAAGACTATTGTATTTTCAAGTGCATGGTTTGGGATCATTCTCAAACTAATCTCATGTTTAACAGAAATGTGATCTCATACTGACATCTGCTACTGAAGAGAGGAATGGCAGGCTGCTAATTGTTCTAGCAAAATGATTTATTTTAATAATAATAATAAACTACATAATTACACAATTACACAGTATAATTAAAATATAAAATAAGTATAAGAATGCTTACTTTTTATGCATTTTATAATTGTATTTTTATTTTACATAATTTAATATTTAAAGAAAACAGACTATTATTGAGCTGCATGTTCATTAGAAAAGGTATGCTGTAAAAAAATAAATAAACAGAGAATCAGCATAAAAATCTAACTCAGCTTATAAAATCATAAAATCGGATGAATGTCACGAATGCCATGGCTCATATATTCTTTGACCATTTGTCATTTTTTATATAGTTTTTATAGATGAGCATGTTACACAACCCGTCCATGCTCACACGAGCTCCATAGATGTTGCATTTTTTGATAAAATGGTTCAATGAGCTTATCCTCTTTGTGAATGCATTGTAGTGCAATGTTTGCATCAGATATCTATCTGTAACTGAATGATCCACACTATTACATCAGAGAGCAGAACGTTCCACAGGCTGTGGTTTTGGCAGACTGCCTTCAATATAAGCTGTTTTAGACTAACGGCAAAGTTTTGAGTTCTGAAACTTACAGGATGTTTTTATAGTACAATGACATCTTATATGTCAAAAGATCAAGGGAATTTTGGTTTTTCAGTTCATGTCCCAACCCAAGGCTTGCTTACACTTGTGTTACACTCAAAAATGTATGTTTTCTTCACCAAATAAGCATATACTTTAAGAGTGTAGTATAGTAGGTAAATTGGGATGCAGCACCTGACTTTATGAATGTGTTATTGAATCATTTACTCAACTAATTCTTTCAAAACACTGAATGATTCAGTAAGGAAACACCAGTGCGTGTTGCTCAGAGATGCTGTGATCTTACAGTTTTTCTCAGTCGCTTTGGTGCATTTCTCAAATTATATTTAATATTTGCAAATAAGTACGTGCATTTCTCAAAACAATTCGAACAAACAGCACTTATGTTGTGGAGCTTAGGAGATCATTGCAGTGTCAATCATTGCAGTGTCAATTATAGTCATATTTACAGTTTGAACAGACGTTGTATTCTGCTTCAAATGCATCTACTCATACAGTAACTCAAGACATTGATTTTGTTGAAGAAATGACAAATATTTTCCAGAGCCTCTGAGGGAATAATCTAATACGGTTATGTTTTATTTCATGTTGTATTCAATGCTGTCAGATTGATCTGTAAGCTGTATAATTATCTGTGCATTCTGGGCAGAAATGAAACTACATTTTTAGTTAGTAGGCTGATTTAAAATGTTTCTTTCAAAATAAAGCATTTAAAATGAAAAGGAAAAGAGTGTTCTGGTTCTAATATACTGTATATATATATATAAAGAGAGAGAGAGAGATCTACATACATTATTATTTTAAAACGCACATCCTAATGCAGATATTTATTGTGTTTGAATATTGATTTTGAATGTTACATGTTGTGGAAAAAAGTGAAAGTGTAGTGACATGTGGCCAAGTATGGTGACCCATACTCGGAATTAGTGCTCTGCATTCATCCCATCCAAAGTGCACACACAGCAGTGAACACACACCCGGAGCAGTGGGCAGCCATTTTTGCTGCGGCGCCCGGGGAGCAGTTGGGGGTTCAGTGCCTTGCTCAAGGGCACCTCAGTCGTGGTATTGAAGGTGGGAGAGAGCGCTGTACATTCACTCCCCCCACCCACAATCCCTGCCGGTACGAGACTTGAACCTGCAACCTTTGGGTTATGAGTCCGACTCTCTAACCATTAGGCCACGACTTCCCCAAGTTAATTAAGCACTGGGGAACTGGTGTTATGGGGCGAACGAGACGTGAGATGTGCGGATCCATGTGCAAGGCTTTATTTACAAAGGCGTGGTCAATAAACAGGCAAGGGTCAGATAACACGGGTATATCACAGGCAAGACAAAGAATATTCCTAGGGCTAGCGTGGGTGTTCGATCAGCGAACAGTATCCAGTGGGCTTGACAAGAGGGGTAATCCAATAAACACAGGCAGAAGGTCAGGAAACAGACAACAAGACAACACGAAGTGGCTAGACTAGAACTGGGAACTGGGAACTGGGAACTGGGAACTGGGAACTGGAAACTGGACAGGCAGAAGGTCAGGAAACAGACAACAAGACAACACGAAGTGGCTAGACTAAGACTGGAACTGGGAACTGGGAACTGGGAACTGGGATCTGGGAACTGGGAACTGGGAACTGGGAATGGCTCCGTAATGCAACTATCGCTAGAAGAGTGATATGCGCTAAACAATACTCGGCAGTGAGAGAGAGGAAGTCCATGGCTTATGTAGAGTGTGTGATTGGTTACAGCTGTATGCAATCAGTGCAATGGATGATGGGAAATGTAGTCCGTGGTGACGTGTAACAGTCTGTGTAGTGAGAGAGTCGATATGATGGATGAGTGGCCTCTGCTGGCGATCGGACGGAAGTCCATGGACAGGATTCGTGACAACTGGGTTATTTAACAAAACGAACAAACTATTTACAGGCAATTTTACATTTATTTTTGGTTTGTTTTTATTATCATTATCTTTTACTAGTTGTTCTTTTGCAATTATTTCCCCTTTCTGGATTGTAGATGTTTTGATTTATAGGCTTTTCACAAGAGCACGTTAAAAATAAAGGATTTACACTTCACTAATTTTATGGCCATTTACAGTTGTCACGTTTATGTTCCCGTTTTGTTGTTTTCCTCCCCATGTGTTCCTTGTTTTCCCTCTTGTGTCATTATGCCCTTTTTTGGTTATCTTCCTGTTCCTGCTCACTGATTGTTTCAATTTGATTCCAGGTGTGTCTCGTCTTCCCCTGATTGAGTTGTATTCTTAAGGAGTGTTCTTTGTCCGGTATTGTTCGTCCTTGTGCTACGTATGTGTCTGCCTGCCCTGTATTTCTCAGAAGTTGACGATTAAAAGACTGTGTTTTGAGTTTACTCCTGTGTCTCCTCGTTCCTCCACAGTAGCCGAAGCATGACAACGGTATTCACAAACTTCAGAAAACAGAAACACTGTATTAGAATAATATTCAGATAAGCTGAAGCATGATCATACACTGAACCTCTCCTATAAGCTACAAACCACCTCCCACTGAACTGCTATTAATCTACACATCACCATCAGAGGACAAGGTTCAATAAAGACTGCAGATAAACCAGCGTCCAGCGAGGAGCATCTCAGTTGAGCACGAAACGAAAGAGAAAAATCATCAAGATCATTTAGTACACTTACAGGAGAACAAGAGAAGAAATGTACAATCAAGGACCAATAGTCGGAAGAATGAACCCTGCATTCACTGGCCCTCAGGATGAACAGGATCATCCGGAGAAGTCAAGGATGGGTCAGTCTGTTCCGCCACCATACTATCCCAACACAGGATACCAGATTCCAAGAATCAATTCCATTTCTTATGGATATCCAAACCAACCGTACAGAGCTCCAGGAGGCCCTCAGGGCCCGTATGCCCAGCAGTCATATCCAGGGATGGCTGTGTATCCCCAAGCAGCATATGCTGGTCAAACTGGGGTCACAGTTCAGCCCACTGTGTTCATGACCCCCACACCGCCAGCCACTCCAATGCCAGATTACCTGTGCTACTCCATCTTTACCTTGCTGTGCTGCTGTTTACCTCTGGGCATCGCTGCTGCCGTCTGCTCGTGCAATGTAAGTATTCGTTCTAGACATTTTCTTAATTTTGAGAATATTTATTTGCATCATATGAATTAATAATACAAATAATAAATTACATAGCTTCCTATGAAGAATATAGTATGCAAAAATTTAATTTTTCAAAAATAAAGGAAAATGTCATTAATACATTTCCATACAAGATTAAACATTATAACAAACAAAGTCTTAAAGTGTTAAACTGTTTAAAGTATTTAAATTAAATTTAAGCTTAAATTATGGTTAAATATGCATAAAGATATATATATTTTTTTTTTAACAGAAATGTATCATAACCTTTTCTTGGAAGTTTCATAAAATGACCAGATATTAACATTGATTATAAAAGATTTTAATGAGCATGTAAATGTGTTGTGATACTTGCACCAAATCTTTAAATTAAATTTAAGCTTAAATTATGGTTAAATATGCATAAAGATATATATATATATTTTTTTTTTAACAGAAATGTATCATAACCTTTTCTTGGAAGTTTCATAAAATGACCAGATATTAACATTGATTATAAAAGATTTGAATGAGCATGTAAATGTGTTGTGATACTTGCACCAAATAAAATCTGGTGACTATGTGCCCTATACTGAAAGCCAGGAAACCGGACGGTCATGTTGAAAACCGAAACTTTACACTTCCTGTAAATTAATGATGTCAGATATCTCATCAGACAGCTCGATTATCAGATTTACACCAGCAATTACAGCATAATTAAGGTTATAACTTTGAACCTTGAATTTAACCTACATTTGGAGTCATTAAAAGTAATGATCTACTCACTTCATTTTTAACGAAAGAGCGGACATTTGTAAGTTTAATGTGTGCGGCCTGCTTTGTGTAGTTATTTTAAGCTGTACAAAACAGCTCTTTATGCTGCTTGTATTATGATGGTGTTTCTTATCATAGTGCATATTTGTTACTATTGTAGTTATGATAAATTATGGTTAAATATGCATAAAGATATATATATATATTTTTTTTTTAACAGAAATGTATCATAACCTTTTCTTGGAAGTTTCATAAAATGACCAGATATTAACATTGATTATAAAAGATTTGAATGAGCATGTAAATGTGTTGTGATACTTGCACCAAATAAAATCTGGTGACTATGTGCCCTATACTGAAAGCCAGGAAACCGGACGGTCATGTTGAAAACCGAAACTTTACACTTCCTGTAAATTAATGATGTCAGATATCTCATCAGACAGCTCGATTATCAGATTTACACCAGCAATTACAGCATAATTAAGGTTATAACTTTGAACCTTGAATTTAGCCTACATTTGGAGTCATTAAAAGTAATGATCTACCCACTTCATTTTTAACGAAAGAGCGGACATTTGTAAGTTTAATGTGTGCGGCCTGCTTTGTGTAGTTATTTTAAGCTGTACAAAACAGCTCTTTATGCTGCTTATATTATGATGGTGTTTCTTATCATAGTGCATATGTGTTACTATTGTAGTTATGGTGCATTCAAGTCATGTTAGAAAGATCGTATTTGAGCGAGCCGATCGCTCTTGAACACCACAGGCATGGATCGAATCGGAAGTCACACACAAGGCATTCACGGACAGTACACAAAATAAGTCGGATAATATGATATTACATTACAGAATGAAAATACAGGATTATTAGTATATAAGAGGGAAAAAACTAATATTAATACAAACTGCTCACATGCTGCTTGATTTCACCAACACAAGGTCCTTGCAAGTCCGAAATTTTCGTATGCCTTTTTTCGTAGGCTATTCATCATCCTTTCCTATCAAAATAGATTCTACGGATGCGAAAACGCAGAAAATCGAACCTGATCCAAATTTTTTTATGACAGATGACAGTTTCGGAGGCAGTGTGTAAACGTGATTGACACAACGTGAGGTCGTATTTATTTTTTAACGTGCAAAATTTTCAGACTCGGTGTGCAAAGACCTTTAATTTTCTCGTGCTGTAATTGCATGGACTGAAATCTATTAAACAATTTCTGAAGCTTCTGGATATTCCAAACTCACTTTAATATGCTTGGCTTTTGTGTTTTCACAGACTCGAGATGCTAACGTGTCTGGACAGCGAGAGTTAGCGATGAGCAGCTCCAGAGCGGCGTTGATCCTGAACAATGTGGCTCTCTGTTTCGGCATTCTAATCATTACTGCAGCCACTGTTGCAATATTTTATGCGTATGGCATATTTTAATGAACAGATTCTACTTCAAATGCACCGATACTCGTACTGTAACTCATCAATGACTTTGTGGAAGAAATGACAAGTATTTTCAAGACCTTCTAGGAAATAATGTACAATTAGGCTATATGTTTTGTTTCATGTTGTATTTAATGCTCTCAGATTGATCTTGAGGCTGGGTTGTGTATTATCTGTGCATTTTACTTTGGGCAGAAATGAAACTACATTTCAGTTAGTGCTGATATAAAATGTTTCTTTCTTTCATTCTTTTAAATTACACATTCAAATAAAGCATTAAAATTAAAAGGAAAAAGAGTGGTCTGGTTCTAATTTAATGAGTTTCTACCTAATGACAGAGAAATGTGGGACAAAATTCTGTTGATTGGACACATCGTCTTTGACATCAACAACAAAAGATATGGAAATGTTTTCTCCTTTCTTTTAAAGGTGCATGTTTCGTTATGTCGACTTGTTGAGAAACAGTAAAAGCCTTATCTACACTGTTCAGTCAACACTGCACCTCTCCTATAAGCTACAAACCACCTTCCACTGAACTGCTATTAATCTACACATCACCATCAGAGGACAAGGTTCAATAAAGACTGCAGATAAACCAGCGTCCAGCGAGGAGCATCTCAGTTGAGCACGAAACGAAAGAGAAAAACCATCAAGATCATTTAGTACACTTACAGGAGAACAAGAGAAGAAATGTACAATCAAGGACCAATAGTTGGAAGAATGAACCCTGCATTCACTGGCCCTCAGGATGAACAGGATCAATCGGACAAGTCTATGGGTCAGTCTGTGCTGCCACCAAACTATCCCAACGCAGGATACCAGGTTCCAAGAGTCAATCTCAATCCCATCCCTTCTAGATATCCAAACCAACCGTACGGAGCTCCAGGAGGCCCTCAGGGCCCGTTTGCCCAGCAGTCATATCCAGGGATGGCTGTGTATTCCCAAG
Organism: Sinocyclocheilus grahami; assembly: GCF_001515645.1. Lineage (NCBI taxonomy): Eukaryota > Metazoa > Chordata > Actinopteri > Cypriniformes > Cyprinidae > Sinocyclocheilus > Sinocyclocheilus grahami. Next base: position 324,603 of record NW_015505628.1, read on the forward strand.
GACCACAGCTAGGTCATACTGAGGTCACCGTTCAGCCTGCTGTGTTCATGACCACCATGTCTCCTGCTGCTCCAGTGCCGGATTACATGTGCTACTCCATCTTTACCATGCTGTGCTGCTTTTTACCTCTGGGCAGCGCTGCTGTTGCTTGCTCGTGCAATGTAAGTATTCCTTCTAGTAGGACGTTTTCTTCGTTTTGAGATTATTTATTTGCCCACCGTGAATTAATCATGCAAATAACATAATAAATGCACTGTAAAAAAAAAATCTGTGACATTTACGGTAAAATACCGGCAGCTGTAGTTGCCAGAACTTCACCGTAAAAAATATGGTAGCAATATTTTAGGTTTTACAGACTTAACTTAAATTCACAATAAAATACCGTATTTCATTAACTGATGTAATGTTAATAAACCAACATATTGAAGTACTAATATCTGTTTTGAACCATTGTAATGCACTGATAACCACCAAAAACTGGTGGTGATGAGAAAGTCACATGATGAACCAAAGCTCATCACAAACAGCTTTTCTACGAGCTGAGGAGGACAATACTTATATATAGAAGGTGCACACAGTGTCATTCACACAAACACTAAACGCCATCACGGTGACACACATGATGCTGAAATAATGCAATAAACATTGATTTAACAACATTAGATGTAAGATTAAACCCTAATGTACACGACTGATAAGAAAAAACTAATTAGAAACATGCTATTTCCACAAAAAAACATCAAATATGAAGTGTCATGCAGGGAATTCTGGGAGTGTCAATTTACGGTTTTTCAATGTAAATTATACAATGACTTTTTCTTTTTCACTTCCAAAAACCTTATTTTTAACAGTATTTTACTGTAAAATCACATTAAATGTAATTACATTTATTCACCGTACAGTACATAGTATGGAAACTTACTGTTAAGCAGTTAACAGGTTTTTACTGTAGCTTTTTTACAGGCTTTTACTGTTAAAATAACAATCATTTTTTACAGGCTCATTATGTTTTGATTGAAGAGTAACCGTCTTAGCGCTAAAGAACTACAATATTTTTTGAAATGGCAACATCAGTTTGGAATTAGGCTGATGATACACGGGGCAAATACTTAAGCAATTTTGCCGGGGCAACTTTTTTGAGCAATGTTGCTTGGGCACTTTCCCATTGAGAATAGGTAACACATTTCTATCTGGATATTTTAGATCGGTCGTGGGCTCTGTGTCTCACCTGGTTGCCCGTTGACTGCAACGTTGCTCTAAAAGTTGCCCAGTCTATCATCAGCCTTACTTTCTTTATTGAAAGTTCGAAATTGTATAGAAATGTATATACAATTTACTAATATGTATCCTACTTTTAAGGTACCAATATTCAACCCTTTAGGTTACAAAAGTGTAGCTTTTGAAAAGGTACCACCCCAGTGACAGCTTTTGTACCCTTTATTTCCGAGTGTACACTCTTAAAAAAACGCACAAGTAAAAATAGGGCACAATGTACTGTATAATTTAAAGGATTATTATTATTTTTTACAGGTGTTTTACCAGCATTTAGAATTTTAAACCTTGTTTTAGAGTCAACGGAAATGTCCATAAAATTGAAATGGATAATGTGTAAGTAGCTGCCAGTGCTTTTTCTGTTATCTTATGGATTTGTTTTTTTACAGCATAATTAAGGTTTTAATTTTGGATAACTTTGCAATGATCTATAATATGAAAAATGCAGAATTCTTAGTATGAAAGAAAAAGATGGCATTTGCTAAATACTAAAACTGACAACTGTTTGATTTCATGTTTGCTACAAACAGGCTGAAATCTATTAACCTTCTTTGGAAGTGTTCTGGATTGAGTTTTTTTTTTTCAAAATCACTTTAATTTGCTTGACATTCGTGTTTTCACAGACTGAAGACGCTAACATGGCTGGACACCGAGAGTTAGCGATGAGTAGCTCCAGATCGGCGTTGATCCTGAACAATGTGGCTCTCTGCCTCGGCCTCGCGCTCATCACGACAGGCACTATCCTCTTACTTTATGTGTATGACGTAATTTAATGAACAGATGTTATATTCTGCATCGAATGAATCTACTCTTATTGTAACTCATCAATAACTTTGTGGAAGAAATGACAATTAGCCTATTTTCAAGGCTCTTTAAGAAAAAAAAATGTATGATTATGTTTTATTGCTTGCTGTATTTAATGCTGTTAGACTAATCTGTGAACTGTATGATTATCTGTGCATTTTACATCTACAGTAGCAGTTATGAAATTAAAGTACATGTATCTTTATACCAATATTTTAAATTTGACATCAAAATAAGGCATTTGAATAAAATTGCAGCATATCTTTCTTTTACCAAAAGCAGCAGAGCCTATAATGTTATTTCAGGAAAAGAAACAGCTGAGCATTTTATGGTTGGAGAGGAATATGAATTAGTGTTGAAATGCTGAGTTTTACCGTACATTTCTGCCATATGTACATCAATTTGACAGTCACCACTGACAAGCTACTACCAAATATATTCTCGAAACTTAATTTTCTTTAAAGCTGCTTTGCAACGATTGTGAAAAGCGCTATACAAATAAACTCGAATTGAACTGAATTGAAATGTGCAGCACATTTATGAACGATTTAATGACAGTCTTATCTAATCTTATTTGACTACACTCCTAGAAGACAAACCAATGCAACACATTTATTTTTTTTTGACTGTGGGATGACTGTGGCATTTGACTGGGATGAAATAAAGTTTATAACCAAGGAAACTCTTCGACCTTTATCCTTATAGTGTGTTTCTGAGGTGTGTCTACAGATGAACACTTCACTGCACTCATAAGGCTTTTATTTGCTTTGCATGGCACTGTGTGAGCCGCCTAACAATTTTACATCTTGTCTCTGACGAGAAAGACATTTTCACCTTTATCAGGGTAAATTCAAGTAAATTGGGCGACTTTTCAGTTTGTCAAAAAGAAAACTGATGATCAAAATGAATCAGAGCAGATACTTGAAAGAATAAAGCTTTCAAAAACCAGCATGTAGCCTATAGAAACAAATGCTTTTTATGTACTATACAAGAATACTCTTGTTGTTGTGATGTTCACTAGGGGGCAACAATGTCATGTGACATACAGTATCCTCTGCAAAAGATTTACGGTGCAGTTTACTGTGTAGCCTGAAGTAAACACAAGTGTACTCAGATGCATCGCACCAATCCACCAGTGTCTGGTCATTTTCATACACAGTGTCATTCTGAAGAAAAGACATCTAGTTTACATGAGTCTATTAAAAAACTGGTTGTTTACCTGTCTGTTTTTTTCTTTTCCTTTAGGTCTTCTCAGGTTTTGTTGTTTTTTTCTTTCTGTTTAAACAAAAAAGAAAACAAAAAGTGACATAAGAGCAGTTATGAAGGTATAAATCTCGCAGGCAAAAAAGTCGATTGTCTATTGTCAATAGTGCAGCAATGTATGAAGCAGACAGTTCACACAAAATGTATTGTTTTATTTATCACGATAAGACAGATCAGAACTGCCAACAGTAACACTTTAGAATAATGGTCTGTTGTTAAGAAGTAACTATGCAGGAAGTAATAGGTAGTACTACATTAACACTTAACTTAATACTATTAACTAATCGAGAAGCCAGATTAACTAAGCAGTAAGTTGTAGCAAATTTAGGACAAAGGTAGTTCCTTATTAGATATTTGATAATTACTAAAAATATATATCCTCATTGAGAACTACTTGTGAACTATGACCAGTTAATAAAGAATAACCAATTAATTACTAATCACAGCAGTAACGTCTTAAAAGTGAACATTTGTTTTTTTTGTGGAAACTAATTTATGAATATAATATCCCCCAAATAAGTCGGCTACAGGTTGAAATTGTAACTACTAGGCCTACTCTTACCAAAGGATGGATGTTCTCTGTTTATTTCAAACAAAAACATATAATAATAATAAAAGTAATTCATTTAAAAATGTTAATAATTAGGAAGTGATTGAATTAGTTCACAATTATGAGCTCTAGTGTGTGTCAGTTCAGTATGTCTCCAAAAGACCTGTACCTTTAGTGACAGCAGGCTGGGGAGGACTTTTCTTGAATATAAATAATGATTTTCTCTTGACAAAAACAATTCACGTCCTTAATGAAGGCATCGACTGCATTTATATTGTGTTCAGCACAAAACCGCATATTCCAGATTACAGCGTCTGGTGAAATATCACTAGTGCCTCACACAAATGTATGTGTCAGATATAAAATATGTTAACTATTACTGAGTGGTTAAGGTGTTTTTCACTTTAAACTAATGGTCCAGATCACTAGTAGTTCCTGCAGGCTGACAAGGTAACGCTTGAGTAATTAGTGAGAAGCTAATGTATTTTTCACTTTAAAGCTAAAGTGCTACTAAGGAACTACTGGTGATCTGGACCATTATTTTAAAGTGAAAAACACCTTAACCACTCAGTAATTACTCACAAGTAAATTAATAAGTTATTTAACATATTTTATATCTGACATACTGTACAGTCATACATTTGTGTGAAGCACTAGTGGTATTTTACCAGTAGGTTTTTTGGAGTGGGATACATTGATACATATTGAACTGACACGAAGCAGAGATCATAATTGTGAACTAATTCAACCATGAGCTTGTCAGCATCACTTCTTAATTATTAACATTTTTAAGAGTATTTTAATTTTTATTATTATTCTATGTTTAAGTTTGAACATCCGTCCTTTGGTAAGAGTAGTAGTCACAATTTTAAAATGTAGCCGACTTATTTGGGGGATATCATATTCATAAATTAGTTTCCACAAAGAAAAATTGTTCACTTTTAAGACGTTACTGTTGTGATAAGTAATTAATTCTTTATTAACTGGTCATAGCTCACAAGTAGTTAGTTCTCAATGAGGATATATATTTTTAGTAATTATCAAATATCTAATAAGGAACTACCTTTGTCCTAAATTTGCTACAACTTACTGCTTAGTTAATCTTGCTTCTCGATTAGTTAATAGTATTAAGTTAAGTGTTAATGTAGTACTACCTATTACTTCCTGCATAGTTACTTCTTAACAACAGACCATTATTCTAAAGTGTTACCACACGAAGCGAAGTGGGGGAGAAATAGGGGGCGGGATCAAGAAAGGTCCTTGAGTCAGGATTCGAACTCGGGACACCCTTATTGCCACTCGTCGGGGGAGGCAGGGGAGGCTGAGCTCTCGTGCCTCCGTAGGTAAAAAAAATTAGCTAATAACCATCGAGTGTTCACTTTCAGTGCTGAAGAGTGTTGAGAAAAGAAACACTGTAGGGGAGGCTAGCTTCCCTTCTGATATCAACCAATCATCAAAGAGGCGTAAATTACGTGATATTAGTTTGAACGTCTCCCGCTGCGCTGATAATGTACCAAGTACTTATGAGTAGCGATATTGAATATTTGATTGCCAGCTGATTTACCAAGCTGTCTTTCAAACAGTATATATACAAATTTAGGGAAAACAGCTTAAGCTGGATATAAGCTACAGCAGTCGGCTTAATTAAATGGCGCAACAGGCAGCTCTCTTAACACAGACTTTTAAGAAGGGATGGATGTTTGCTTTAAGCGCTAGGCCAGGTAAGTGAAATTATATTATCTTGCTGTATGCATGTCGTTTTCTTTACGTTTTCTAAAAGCAACCAAAAAGCCATTTTAAAGTGGTTAAGCAAATAATAATAATCAGCAGGGATCCCAGACCAATACAATTAGTGTGCCTCCTCTATTTTAAAACCTGTATGTTGAAAGCACTGCCCACAAAGCTATCGACGCCGACACAACATTCTTTTAAAACCAGTTTTCTGTTAGTCATCAACGGATTTGTGTGACCAACTAAACCGAGTGAAATCTGCAGTGAAATTCCCAATAGCGTGGATTTCATATGAAAATGAGTGAATTTCACCCGTGAAAATTCGCAGTTGAGTTGAACACGAAGAGATGTAAAGAAGAACCAGATCACAGACTCACATCACCCACAGAGCAGCACAAACCAGCAGAAGAACGACAGGAATCAGGAGCGACGACAGCGTTATGATTCCAGCGCTCTCATACGCCACATCTGGAGACATAAATAATCAATCAGATATGCACAATGACACAGATCAAGCGTTTTTCTCATGTTTTACTCACAGGTGACATCGAGGATCGTCTCGGCCGACGGGAACGTTTCAAAGTGTTCCAGTGCACACGAATATCGGCCTGAATCCTCACGGCTCACCGCAGAAACATGCAGCTGATCACCGGAATTATAGAGATCCAAACGAAGCCCGTTCTTGAACCAGATAAAGGTTTGTTTTGGAGGACAGCTGGTCTTACAGGTCAGTGTGATGTTCTGACCTTCAGTCACACGATCAGAGCCCACAGACACCTGAAGATCTAATACAACACACACATCTGTCTCTATATGTCAGATTTATCTCTCTCTGAAAATGAATCGGGGTAGAGTAATATTTACCTGTGACATGCACAGTGAAGTCTGATCGACTATTCGAGGTAAAGATGATGTCTCCTTCTCTGTAACTGAAGCTCATGTAATATGTGCCAGCGTCTGTCTCTTTTAGACCATGAATTAGTAGGTAACACCTTGGAAACTCTTTAATATATCTGTACCGGGAGTCCTTGCTGGGATCTGCTAGAGTTTCAGTATTATTTATTCTGTGTTTCCATGACTGAAATATCCTTCCAGGATATAAACAATTGGACCCCAGAGCCACAGTTGATCCTGCAGGAGCACAAACTGATCCAGAGAGAAAAATCACAATATCGTTCTGACCAAATACACCTGAAACACAAATCAGAATGGGAGTCAGAAAGTGTATGAATGTTTGAAAATGTACAATTTCCAGATCATAATTTTCTGCCAAATGCATATTAAGTCACAGTTTTGTAGCACTGAAGGTTTTTACAAGAGCACAATAAAGACTAACACACGATTGACTGAATGAGTCCTACCTTTCAGATACAGCAGATATAACACCATGAGAGAATATTTGGGGTTCATGGCAGATTCACTCAGTATTATGAATTAATACGGTTTGGTGTTTGCTTGTAAAATGTCTGGAATGATTCCTTGACGTGGAAGCGAACGTTTCCTCAAGAAGACTGAAGACTGGTTATAAATAATGAGGAACTGACAGGAAAACCCACATAAACACAAATGAGGAAAGTCTGACGTTTGTAGCTTCTGTTATGATGAGTCTTTTTCTCCACACAAACCTTAAAATGTCTATTAATATCAAAGTCAAAATAACAATTTCCGCATTCTCATAAAATAAAAATGAGTAATAAACTTCATTTGTAGCATGTGAGAGAAACAAATGACAAGTGAAGTAGCATCAATCAGTCAACGGAGTCTGTGAATTTATGGGTTTATTCTCGCAAAAAAACTGATCATTTTGTTCCGAGATGATTTGGTTACTTCTTATATTTTAAGAGATCTGCAAAATATATTTATTTACATAAGATCTGAATAAGAACATATATGCAGATATAAAATTCTTACGATTTTTAACACAAACGTAAAGGTATTGATTGAATAATTGATGCATCAAAACACCATGAAAGAAATGTTCCTCATCTTCAGACACAACAGATCAGAAATCAGATTAATTTAGGCCTACATATCGGAAAATAAAATATATTATTACTAAAGAAATAAAAGATAATGAAAGGTCTATTTTAAATGGCAAGAACAGGGTCAAATAAAAATGAATAAACATA
>NW_015505628.1:332361-348160 GCF_001515645.1 Sinocyclocheilus grahami
CTGACCAAATACACCTGAAACACAAATCAGAAAATGTGTCAAAAAGTGTATGAATGTTTGAAAATGTACAATTTCCAGATCATAATTTTCTGCCAAATGCATATTAAGTCACAGTTTTGTAGCACAATAAAGACTAACACACGATTGACTGAATGAGTCCTACCTTTCAGATACAGCAGAAATAACACCATGAGAGAATATTTGGGGTTCATGGCAGATTCACTCAGTATTATGAATTAATACGGTTTGGTGTTTGCTTGTAAAATGTCTGGAATGATTCCTTGACGTGGAAGCGAACGTTTCCTCAAGAAGACTGAAGACTGGTTATAAATAATATGAGGAACTGACAGGAAAACCCACATAAACACAAATGAGGAAAGTCTGACGTTTGTAGCTTCTGTTATGATGAGTCTTTTTCTCCACACAAACCTTAAAATGTCTATTAATATCAAAGTCAAAATAACAATTTCCGCATTCTCATAAAATAAAAATGAGTAATAAACTTCATTTGTAGCATGTGAGAGAAACAAATGACAAGTGAAGTAGCATCAATCAGTCAACGGAGTCTGTGAATTTATGGGTTTATTCTCGCAAAAAAACTGATCATTTTGTTCCGAGATGATTTGGTTACTTCTTATATTTTAAGAGATCTGCAAAATATATTTATTTACATAAGATCTGAATAAGAACATATATGCAGATATAAAATTCTTACGATTTTTAACACAAACGTAAAGGTATTGATTGAATAATTGATGCATCAAAACACCATGAAAGAAATGTTCCTCATCTTCAGACACAACAGATCAGAAATCAGATTCATTTAGGCCTACATATCGGAAAATAAAATATATTATTACTAAAGAAATAAAAGATAATGAAAGGTCCATTTTAAATGGCAAGAACAGGGTCAAATAAAAATGAATAAACATACTAAAAGTGAAAAATCCGAAAGCTTTCTGACCCCTTCATAGACAGAAAGGGTCCAGAAAGGTACATTGACAAAATAGTCCACGTGACATCAGTGAAGCTACGAGAATACTTTTTTGTGTGCAAAAAAACTAAAATAAAGACTTTATTCAACAGTTCTCCTCCTCTGCGTCACCCTGGCACCATTTTGGAGAGCATCACGGTGCATGTGCATGCTTTGCTCTGAACGTAAACAAGGCGCAGCGCATGCGTGTACTACGTCAGCATCAACAGAAAGAAGAGTCATTTACAAAATGAGATCAGATAAACATGTAAAAAATCTGACCAAAATTCCTGTGTGTGGGTACACTGGCAAAACAAGTGACCTTTTAACCACTTAAGCAGCTTTAGAGTTTTAAACAGGACAATAGTGTCAATAATGCAAACAAAAATCAACTCTGCTCTAAAGCAGCTCTAAAAAGAGGACAATAGTAAAGAGTTAATATTTTAGTTAAAGGCTGTTCATCCTTGATTCAGTGACGTCATCGTCCAGGGCTGCATTTCCCAAAAGCATCGCAAGCCTCTTCTTCTGCTGTTAAACATGATTCTTTTCAAAAATAAGTTGAAATAATGCAAGCAAATAATGCAACAAAAGCATATCTCATCGATTAACAACCAAGTAGCTTTAAATTTGTTTTATTTTGTACTGTTGGACTATTGTTTAATATGTTCCTGATGTTTTCCCAGCATCCTCGGTGTGCTGGCTAGTATGACGGTGCAGTCCAATGGTCTGTCCCAGGCTGAAATACTGCAGCTCATACAGGGCAGTCCACAGCAGGAGCAGATGGCGATCGAGCAGCGGGAGCGATACGGAGGACGATGTTGTGCCGACAGCATCACCGACCAAAATCAAGCACTTGGGTTAAAAATGTTGGATTGAATGTACAGTCAAACCAAGTTAAACTGTGTCAGAACAAATTCATCTTTATAATGTCAAATAACTGATAGAAAGGTATGTAATGAATTAGGTTGAATAGCTGCCAGCTGTTAAATTTAAGTACACAATTAGATAATACCAATTTCGGTCAATCAATTACCAAGCAATGCTTCATTTTGTTCAGCCTGCGGTGTAAAAAGATTGCATTAGCAATTAAAGAAAAAACACTTAAGCAAAACATGGTCAGGTCAAAGTGTCGGAATCATTTTTGGTCCCAAATTTGTATAAATTTTACTGTTAGTCCACTGTATGAAGAATGTTTGGGTATAATATGTCACAAGCTGTATCGCATCAGAAACGAGTGACGGAAACGGCAAATTTCGAATAAAAATCCCTTAATTCGCAAAAAAGTTTTTACGCTCGCTTGAGGTGGTTTTTGACTTGTGCGAAAAAGGGTTAATGCGAATAAAAAGAGATGGAAATGCATTTGCCGAGTAAATTCCTCCATGCGCATCAAAAAAGTCATGCGACTGCACTATGGGACGGCAAAACGTAACCAGTGGACCAGTCTCGTTCCTCAGCATCTGAAATGTTATGGTCATTTTGAAATGTGCGAGCAAAGACGGTCATCAACGTATTTCTGTATAATTGCCTCCCAGAACTGTTCCCAAACAGCAGCATCCACCTCCGAAAGCAATGACCGCATTTATTTTTTGTCTGCTCGCTCTGAGGTGCAAGTAATTTATCATATAGGCCAATGAAAATGATTATATTCAGGGGTTTCTCCTACTTTTCATAGTGATATACAGCTAGGGCTGCACGATTAATCGAATGCGATTGTTATGCGCATTTTGTTAGTAAAGCCGGTTCTGTAATCAGCAGGAAATCATCATCACGTGCTTTCAGATGGAGCAGCATTTACTACACAGAGCCGTAGTTCACTGACAAGCTACGCAAAAAAAAATCGCAGACGATTTTATTGAGCGATTCTGAAATCGAAGAAATCATTGGCGATAATGACAGCTGTTTGCATAGCTTCTCAGTGAACTACGGCTCTGTGAAGTAAATGCTGCTCCATCTGAAAGCACGTGAAAATACCACATTTAATAACATGTTTTTACTCCAAACTCACTTCATAACGTCAATAATAGTGTTTGAAATAAATCCTTCTGTGAGATGAGCCAGTGGCATTTGAAACTTGTGCATGTTTGGGTCAGGACACATATGCATAATGTATGTATGCATATATATATATATATAGCCTATAATTTGACAATATGTATAAAAACATTGAAACATTACATTGATCCTTACTCATCAATAAATGTTATTTTTATTTATATAGAAAATGTTTGCATTACATGCTCTTTGTGTAATATTTTAACTGAAATACATTTGCCTTGTGAGACATAGGTTTCAATTAATCTTCAGAAATATTTGTTTTTCGATTCTGAACATGTTATGCTAATGTGCTATCTACCTATCTATCTCTCTCTCTCCTTACATACATCTAAAAATATGTTTGGTGCAAAGAGAACTATGAAAAAATGTTGTGAAAATGTTTTATATTTTTCATTTATTTTTAAAAACACAAAAAGTTTGCATAGAATAACTCTGGAATTCCTACATTATTATCATTGTTATTTAGATTTATTTATTTGGAGCCTATCGTCCAGCTTGCTTGCATCTTGAATGTCACAGCATCCTCAGGCTTGTGCATGTGTAAGTGACGCCCATCACAAGCGTCTTTACAGTGGGGTGTTAAATGCTGAATAGACGGTTTCTCACATTCAAAGTCAAGGTGACTGATTTCCTCCGGACACATTTTACTGCTCTCATAAACTCTTATGGCCCTGCTGCCGTCCTTTGTCAAAACTCCGGAGGTCATCAAACTCCGAAACAAGAGTGTAATGCAAAATTCCAGCGTTTTCTCGTTGACACTTTTTAGCACTGAAACACAAAACGCAACAGGAATGGAATCAGAGTTCGGAACAAATTCAGAGGAGGTTTATTTGGTCTATAATCACCAGGCAGAGAAATCAATAAAGTGGTTGGATTACAAAAATATCATAATTTCAATTGTGTGTCCATTTTATAATAAAAGTGACACATTTGGTGAGCTTTGGTGAGTCCATTCACCTTCCTCAGCTGTGTTAAGCTGCATTATAATGCATTCAAAACACACAAAATATTGCATATGTCTGTTGCCCATTCTTTGGGGAAAGGCCGATAAAATAAGAGTATTTAGCAAAAAAGATTTACATGTATGTGTGACATAGTGAAAAAAGAAATTCATGAAACAGAAGCAGAATTCATTTCTAAATAGTTTGCTGCAAATTGTCAGATTTAATTCTATGCAACAATTTACTTAAAAATTGATTCTATTCCTGTTTCATGAATGTGCATTCATTCCCAGTGATGCAGCATAATGATTATTCCTTCTGTTTGAAAGTAAAAAAATACTTTTGGAAAGTTACAAAGCACACACATTTCACAGATTAGAGTTTCGCTACCGATTTGATATTACGGCAACGGTAGAAACCTATAAAAAGTCCTTTAAAGATGTGGACGCCTTGTAGTTGAGGTCGGCACAGTGGCTTAAGGTTCTGGTTTGATTGTATTTGGCAAGAAAAACTCTGGAGGAGGAAGATCATGTCTCCTCATCACCAGAAGAACGGCTCAGTCCAGGACAGGAAAGCTTGAATCAAGCATTTGTGCGGCTCAAAGCAGCGTGCATCTCTCTTTCAAGCACTTCTTCTTCTTGCCGCTCTTCTTCCCGTTCTTCTCCTTGTTCTCGGACATCTTCTTCGTCCGCACCTCCCTCATTAGATCAAAGAAGACCTGCGAACGACAAAACACGCTTTACAGATCCGTCAGAGTAAACATGGCATCTGAGGTTCACGTGCAAGATCATGCATTCTGAAAGTATCAGGATATTTAATGCACAAACCTTATCGACGTTGGCTCTGGTTTTGGCTGATGTTTCCACATACTGGACAGACCACTCGTCCGCTTTGGTCCGGGCCTCATCCGCAGACACCTGCCTCCTGTCCTCCAAATCAGACTTATTCCCCACCAATAACAGAGGGATTTTATCATCCTCTGCTTTCACTCTCAGGATCTGCTCCCTGTGTGGATCAGCAGCACAAACACAATAATATGTAAGGATGCACTTATTTGATTAAAAATACAGTAAAATCAGTAAAATTGTGTAATATTATTACAATTTAAAATAACTGGTTTCTATGTGAATGTATGTTAAAATGTAATTTATTTCTGTGATGCGCAGCTGAATTTTCAGCAGCATTGCTCCAGTCTTCAGTGTCACATGATCTTCAGAAATAATTCTAATATTCTGATTTGCTGCTCAAGAAACATTTCGGATTATCATCAATGTTGTGCTGCCCATTATTTTATTTATACACTTCCATTCTAATGTTTGGGTTGAGTACTATTAAAGAAAAATGCATTAAATTGATCAAAAGTGGCAATAAATATATTTATAAAGATTTCTATTTTTATTCATTAAAACAAATAAAATATTAAGCAGCAAAAACTGTTGTCAGCATCACTAATACAATTAGTAATAATTGAGCACCAATATTTTTTTTTCACTTAAATACCCAATCAAATATTTTAGAGCTTGAAAAATTTATATTCAATAAAAAGCTTCAATGAATTTTAAAGGTTTTATTAATTTCCATGACTTCTCCAAATCAGACTTTTAAAATTCCCACATATATCCAAAAAGCTGTTCATTTTCAACTTCTTTTTTATAAATTTTTTTGTGGCAGTATATTACAATATTGTAAACAATTATAAGAATTTCAAGATATTCACTTTTTATTACAAATGAATTTACATGACTTTTCTAGATGTTTGTGATTACAGTTTTTAAAAAAAAAATTATTTATTTACTCACAAATAGCTATTTCTGGCCAATAAAATATGTTCGAGCTTGACATAACTAGAAACAAAATGTTAATTGTAAATTGTTCATTAAAAAAAATCCATGTTTTTTTTTTTTTTGTGATTTTATTGATTGCCATGACTTTTCCAGGTCTAGAAACCAGACATTTAAAATTCCCTTATATATCCAACAAAATATTTCTGGTAATTCTTCTGTAATGGCAAAGCTGTTCATTTTCAACTTTTTTATTTTCAGAAACTATGAGTGGCAAAAAATTTTTATATTAAATTACTTTTAAATATTAAAATATTAAAGGGGTCATATGATGCTGCTAAAAAGAACATTATTTTGTGTATTTGGTGTAATGAAATATGTTTATGCGGTTTAAGGTTAAAAAAACACATTATTTTCCACATACTGTACATTATTGTTTCTCCTCTATGCCCCGCCTTTCTGAAACGATAGACTGTGGTCAGCATGCTCGCCGAAGGAGAAACAGGGGAACAGAATTCACCGGAAGACCGGCATTGTAGTCTACTCTCCCAGGATCAGGAAACAGTCCTCCATAAAATTATCTGCACACATCTGAATATTTGGGTTGAAGTGTTCTGGAACAGTGTTGTAAATACAACTTAACCACTGATTTCTAGTCGTGTCCTCTTTTGGAAGACCAAACAAAGTAGTTTCGCTTTCACAACGAAACACACAGCTTCTTCACGACATGGCGGCGGCGGCAACAATACTACAGCGAGAATAAAAGTTACGCCTTCTTTCTTTGCGTGAACATTTGGGCGGCGTTATGCAAATCTTCCCACACAGTGATGTAGACATGTGGGGGCGTGTTAGAACGAGCCCTTTTAGGAGAGCGTGGACAAGTCTTAACTTTGATAAAGAATATCTCTTTGGTTTTGAGACTTTAGTCTTTGCAACTTCAGGGATCTTATCTATGCACAATCAGCTTGTAACACTCCAAAGAGAAAGGAAGACTTGAAATCGCATCATATGACCCCTTTAACTTACTTTTCTAGTCATATGTCATTACAGGTATTTACTAACAAATAGCCATTTCTAATCAATAAAATACTTTAGTGCTTAACACAACTAGAAAATTATTCATTATAAAAATCACCAATAATTTTAGTAGATAATAACTTTACCAGATCTAGAAATAACACTTTTGAAATCCTCTCATATATTGAGGTTTTTCCCGTTCCGACTCATAAATAACATACTAGTTGTTATGGGAAATAATTAAAGTAAGAAATATACCCCCGGTTTCACAGACCAGGCTTAAGCCTAACCCTAGACTAAAATGTAAGTCTGAGCTGTTTCAACTGAAAGAAACTTGCACTGACTGATCTTAAAACATATCAGTGCCTTTGTTTTGTCTCAAGATGCACACCAGTAATGTTTTTTTCTAAGTACGTTCATAAAAATTACTTAAATGTCCTAATTGAACTATGGCCTAATCCTGGCTTATTCTAAGCCCTGTCTGTGAAACCGGGCCATAATGTCATTTTACGTCTTGATTTTGAGCTGTTTTCACTTAATTTACAGCTTGACCGCTTCAGAGTTTTGCTGAGGGCAGGATGCCGCTGTAATGATAACATCATTCTGAGAACATACAGTGCAGTAACTGTGATTCTGAACGCACTGGAACAGCAGATAACCTCGTGAAGAGCGGACCTGAAGTCCGACGTGGCGCTGAAGGACTCGGGCTCGGTGATGGAGAAGACCAGAAGGAAGCCCTCTCCACTGCGGAAGTAGTTGTCCCTGATGGCGGCGTAGTCTTCCTGCCCCGCCGTATCCAAAATATCAATCTGCACCTCCTCTCCATCCAGCACCACCTTCTTCCGGTAACTGTCGGCCTTGGTGGGTTCGTAGTCCTCCACAAACTGAGGCGAGCAAAACAGATTACAAAGTATTGGTTAGAACAGTGATAATTCCTCCTATAGAATCAGTGTTGTTATGGTTAACTAAAACTAATACTATTTTATAAAACGGAGAGTTCCGGTCCTTGATTCTGATTGGTTGAGCTGTAAATGACTCTACAAACACACACCTTTGTTTACTTCTGTGTGTTGCTCTGTAACCACTTTGTAGCAACCACAACTGTTTCTGAGGAGCTACATTGTTTGGTGGAAGAATACTGTGTTTATTAATATCATTACACTTTATTTGCTCTGTTTTATTTTGTGAAACCTTACTACGTATATGGAATAACCGTTTTATAAAAGCAATAAGCCCCGTGAATTGCAAATGTAGATACATTTAGATTTATTTTATTTCAGTTTAAGTTTTGGTCATTTTAGTGAACATGAATTTTAAATAAAGTTTACTGAAATAAAAGTAGTAAAATAACTAACTCTAAAATAAAAAATAAATTAAAGCGGAACAGAAATATTTCAATAAAATAAAAAAACTAAATCAAATAAATTTTAAAATTTAAATGTACCGAAATTACAAACACTAAAATAAAAATAAATTAAAGCGGAAAAATATATATATAATTATATATATATATATATATAAACTAAATAAAATCTAATTTAAAAATACCAAAATTACAAACACTAAATTTAATAAATTTAATAAATTAAAGAAGAACAGAAATATTAAAATAAAACAAACAAAAAGAAAACTAAATAAAATAAAACAAAAAAATACAAAAAATTACCAAAATTACAAAAACTAAAATAAAAAAAATAAATGAAAGCTAAATAGAATTACAAAAAAAAACTAACTGAACTATTCTTTTTTTAATAAAAATAAATTAAAGCAGAACAGAAATATTAAAATAAAACAAAAAAAAAAAAACCTAAATAAAATTAAATAAAAAAAATTTAATGTACCAAAATTACAAAAACTAAAATAAAAAATAAATTAAAGCGGAACAGAAATATTAAAATAAAACAAACAAAAGAAAACTACATAAAATTTTAAATGACTAAAAGTGAAATAAAAATACACTAAAGTTAAATAGAAATTTATATATAAAAATATAAAAAGTTTAAGTACTAAAATTACTAAAAACTAAAGATGAAATAAAAATAAAATAAAACTAAATAGCAATAAAAAATATAAATAACAAAAGCACATAAAATTACTCAAATGAAAATTAGAAATGCTGCCTTGGCAACTAACTGAAATAAATTAAGTTGACACAAACAAAACTTTAAAATTAAATCCAAAATATTATTTAAAAAGTTAAATGCAAAAATGATTAAAACTACAATAATACAAAAATAACACTACATGTTAGGGCTGCACGATAAATCGAAATGGAATGGAGATCGCGATTCGACAGAAGCTGTGATTGTCGTGCGTATCTTTCAGTGAAGCACGGTTCTGTGATCAGCAGTAAATCTCCGTCCGAAGGCCAGAGAAACTCCAAATACGCCTCGCAGAAGAAACCCAGAAAATGCCTATCGCTGCAGCTGAATAAACAGAAGATTCAACTGCTTTCATTGATTCAACGAGCTCACCTCGTCATACATGAACTGCAGCGTCAGGGCTGATTTCCCCACGCCGCCGCTGCCCACCATGATCACCTTGTGCAGAACCAGCGAACTCTGGGCTTTGCTCTTGTTCGCTGCCATGACTTTAGTGCTCCAGAAGAAGAAGCAGAACGAGACTGCTAACATGCAAAAGAAAAATCATCCATTTCAAAGAAACATGCATACATGGGTCAAAGACGAAAAAGGGTTTAAGCATAAAAAAAATAAGTGTAATACTGCTTTAAATTGTTGTTGTTTTCCCCAAAAAAATTAAAACGTTTTCCGTTTCATTTAATTGCAATTTTGTTTGAGTTTTTCTGAGCAAAAAATAAATATCATACATTTCCCCCTGATTTACAGAAGAGAGCCACTAAAACGTCATTCAGTGTAACAATCATATCAGGCATATTTACAACAAAAATCTATTTATGACAATTTATTACTTTCACCCCAAATACTAATTAGTTGTAATTTTACATTTTTTTAAATTTACCACTATCCTAGATTTTGCCCATTTGTCAGTAAAATTGTTTTTACTAATTTAAAACACAATAAAATTGAATATGCTCCCTTATTCTTTTAATATGTACATGTCAGAATAAGCATTTACATTTACGTTACATACATTTAATGTGCTTTCTATGGACATAAAATCACTTTTGTAAATGTATTTTGATGCGGACATCTTAACATCTTTGACCCACATATAAAAGCATTGCTTATTACTGATACATACAACATATCTGAATATACTGTATATGAATATAGTAATCATTGACTATTATGGTGCATGGTATTTTTAGATGTCGAGAAAGTCATATAAAGTCTGAAAAAAAGTGTTTTGTTTTGAGAGCCAGTTAGTGATCTTTAGATGAGCTTCTCTGGCGCCTGCTTGACCAGTTTATGAGTTCACACCTTCATTCACTCCAACCAGTTACAAGTGTTGCTCATTTGCGTTCCATCACTAAAACCTACTGGCTATAAATGCTTATATTCACAGGGGATGCTTCATCTTTTCCAGACCCACATTTCGTCCTTTGTTTTTGTAAACAGGGATATTTGGCCTTGATTTAACCCAAATAATCACCTATAATTGTGTCTTTTGTAATTAGTAGCAAAAAAAGCTTTAAAAGGGCTTTTCTCTTTAAATAAGAATCTGGTCTAAAGAAATGCATCAACTAAAATGTGACCATTGCACACTGCACAATTAACATAGGCCTACACTTCATAGGCTATATTTATTCATTTTATTTTGCATGTAATTTTACTTTTAGGCTAATTTTAACTCACATAACATTTAATTTGAACGATCACCAATGAATAGCCTATTGTAACGCTTATTAAAATGTTGAAATGCACCTTTCTTTTTTCTCCTGCTAAACAGTGAAAATGCATTGAAATGTCGCGTTAGTCCTGACACATGTCCCCTGAAGATCCCGAGGTTCCTCAACCCTTAACCCTATCTATTATCATCCCGGAGTCGGTGGTTCGTCCCACGTGGTTCTCCAATCCCGTATAAAAACTTTCCAGAGGCTCAAAAGCGGCACAATGTCTGTTCGCAGGAGAAACGAGCCGAACACACACACACACACACACACACACACCGAGAGCTATGATGCAGAAGTATATTGGAAACGTACACTGGAAGAAAAAATGCCCAACAAAGGAGGACACGATCTTCATCTGAAGAACTAAAAAGGCGAATGATAATTTGGAAATACTGTGGGCTCTTTCTTTGACTGGTTTACACTCGCTTCCCTTCACCATGGATGATTTGAACTCAATAGCGTGAAGAAATCACCGGGACAAATCATAACAGGTCTTTTGTTTAGTCTGTGGGGTTTTACACGCGTAATGCAGAGATTTCCAGTCATGCCATGACGCATCAGACGCGTGCGTAAAAGTGCCATTCGCGGCTGTACGTGGACAGATATCAAGAGCTCTGGTGACTTTATTATTTACACATCTCACATTTATCAACTTTGAGAAATGCTGATGGTGTGACGAGCCGTTCTCACTGTGAGATCGATCCGAATTGTGTTGAAATCATTGGCGGAGTGACCGAAGAATCAACCGCAGGAACATAGTCCAGACGTTTACAGGATTTATTGCGTCTGCGTTTAATTCGGATCGAACCGGATCTCCTTTAAGAGTGGATTTAACAGTTTTAAGTCTCACTTTTTGGGGGAGAAAAGAAGGCGGATACGAACTTGGCCGCAATCATCTCCATCAGCCCTGCTCTCGTATCATCAACCCTGTTCTGTTTATTATCACGGAAGATGAAAAGCTTGATATTTGAAGTGCTTTGTTTTGTGTCCATCCTCATCTCCATCCGCTGCACACCGGCACCGGACACCGAAACCCCGAGCAGCAGCCCGAGCTGCGCGTCCTGTGGGCTCAGCCAGACGGATGGAGGCACTCTGGTGGATGTGGATTTGTTGGAGGCGGTGAAGAGACACATTCTGAGCCGGTTACAGATGCGGGACAGACCCAACATCACCCACCCCATCCCGAAGGCGGCGATGGTGACCGCGCTCAAGAAGCTCCACGCCGGGAAGGTGCGTGAGGACGGGAGGGTGGAGATCCCAAACCTGGATGGACACGCCGCGTCCGTGAACGAGGTGGAGGAGGAGACTTCGGAGATCATCAGCTTCGCCGAGACAGGTGTGTATAAGATGGGTCTGCGTTTGGCCGGTTACGCACAGGTAGCCTACCATGTTTCCATCTCCCTGTTTTATGCGCATTTTGAACTATCGCATCAGAAACGAATGATGGAAACGCCCAATTTCGAATTAAAAAAATCCCTTAAATCGCAAAAAAAAAAAAAAAAAGTTTTTACGCTCGCTTGAGGTGGTTTTTGACTTATGCGAAAAAGGGTTCATGCGAATAAAAGGAGATGGAAACGCATGTGCCGAGTCAATTCCTCCATGCGCATCAAAAAGGCATGTGACTTTGCGCTATGGCACGGCAAAACCTGACTGACCAGCGGACCGATCTTGTTCCACAGCATCTGAAATACTGTTATGGTCATTTTGAAATGCCTGAACAAAGTCCGTCATCAAAGTATCTCTGTATAATTGCCTCCCAGAACCCTTAATTAAAGTACCAAAAAAGAGCATTTAAAGTCATCTGGGTTCAGGAATTCCGCACAAAACTCATGCATCCACAACCCTTAAAATAAATAATATAAAATAAAATACTAGATTAAAAACAACATTCGGTAAGTAACTGATATTAAGTTTAAATGGAAGTACTAAATTACAAAAAAAAAATACTAAAAATATTTACAACTAAAATAAAGTAAATTAAAACAAACTGTTTTTGATAAGTGAAATACAGGTTATATAAAACATAATATAATAAAATGTACAGTATAATATATAATAAAATATTAGATCAAAAATGTAAATGAAGAAATGTTGCTTTGGCAACTAACTAAAATAAATAAGTTTAAACTGAACTACTAAAATGACTCAAATTGAAATAGATGTAAATTAGAACTCTTTTTTGGTAACTGAAATATAGCTAATATAAATTAAATTGTTTTTGGCAACTGAAATCATGTTGATATACAATTAAAATATACTAAAATAAATATATATATATATGTATATAAAAAACTAAAAACTTGAAATGAAAAAATGAAAAAATGAATAATGAAATAAATGAAAATATATCGTTCTGAAATAAGTTTAAACTGAAGTACTACAGAAATAAATGTAAAAAACACCCTATTTTTTCAGTAATTGAAATAAAACTGATATAAAATCAAATCTAATAAAATCTATATATAAAAATAGCATATAAGAAGGAAAAATGTTGATGAAAAATATATATTTTTTATTTTGGCACCTAACTGAAATACGTTTAAATTGAAGTAGGCTACTAAAGTTACTAAAACTAAAGCTGAAATAAAAGTAAATGAAAACTAATTATTTTGGCATTTGAAATAAAGTTGATCTAAAATAAAATACAATTAAATATATAATAAAACATCTGAAGAAAAACTTACATTTAAAATGATTTATTTCAGTTATTTTTGTTTAAGTACTAAATAAAACCAAAATAACAGTCAATTACAACTGTATAGAAATCTATACAAAAATGAAAATGTATAAGTAATGCAAAATATTAATATATACTATAATTTTAAATACATACTACTAAAATAACACTGGTGTTAATACTCTTCTAAATGATCAGACTCTTTTCAGTTTTCACTTGTCAAGATGCTAAAGCATCCACAGAAAGGAACCAGGATATAAAAGACACTTAGGATAGCAAACAAGCAGCCAATGCACCCTAGCAACCTCATAGCAACATGCTAAAACATTCCAACTTTAGCAAAAGCCCAGCAACAGCCTGTCAGCCTCCAACAACACACCGACATTAAGAGAGTTAGGAGAGTTTCTGCTGTTCCACTGACGCTAATTGAAGAGTTATGTCTCTGTCTATTACATTCTAATTACACATGTTTGTTATGATTTCTCTTGGTAAATGGATCAGCATTGATTTACTGGCTGTGCCACATATCCATAAAATAACCTTCATTACACTCTAAAAAATGCTGGGTTAAATATAACCCAGCACTGGGTTAAAAAGGGACAAACCCAGCTATTGGGTTGTTTTGACCCAGAGGTTGGGTTGTTTTGAACCCAACCGCTGGGTCAAAACAACCCAATAACCGCTGTGTCAAAACAACCCAACCGCTGGGTCAGAACAACCCAATAACCGCTGTGTCAAAACAACCCAACCGCTGGGTCAGAACAACCCAATAACCGCTGTGTCAAAACAACCCAACCGCTGGGTCAGAACAACCCAATAACCGCTGTGTCAAAACAACCCAACCGCTGGGTCAGAACAACCCAATAACCGCTGTGTCAAAACAACCCAACCGCTGGGTCAGAACAACCCAATAACCGCTGTGTCAAAACAACCCAACCGCTGGGTCAGAACAACCCAATAACCGCTGTGTCAAAACAACCCAACCGCTGGGTCAGAACAACCCAATAACCGCTGTGTCAAAACAACCCAACCGCTGGGTCAGAACAACCCAATAACCGCTGTGTCAAAACAACCCAACCGCTGGGTCAGAACAACCCAATAACCGCTGTGTCAAAACAACCCAACCGCTGGGTCAGAACAACCCAATAACCGCTGTGTCAAAACAACCCAACCGCTGGGTCAGAACAACCCAATAACCGCTGTGTCAAAACAACCCAACCGCTGGGTCAGAACAACCCAATAACCGCTGTGTCAAAACAACCCAACCGCTGGGTCAAAACAACCCAATAACCGCTGTGTCAAAACAACCCAACTGCTGGGTCAGAACAACCCAACCGCTGGGTCCCTTTTTAACTGAGTGCTATTTTTTAGAGTGTAGCATGTCATTAAAAGCATTTTATAACAGGATCATTAGTTCATGTGTATTCAGATATAAATATAATGAACATTAAATGATATGTCTAACTTTTTGATTGTGCATTAAAGGGATATTTCACCAAAAATGAAAACAATTTTTTTTTCTAGGAAAAAAGAAGTGACTTTTGTGAAGATATGATCTGTGAAGCATTATATAGTGTAATATTGTTAGTATTGTTTTGTATTATACATCACTATTATTATATATTATTATGCTGTTCATAAGTATTATGTACATATTAGTAGTATTGTTCTAAATTGAAGTCGAATTTAAGGTTTAACATAAGATAACGTATTAACTCATTAATTAATTGTTAATAATTAACGGATTAACTCATTAACTCACATAACTCATGAAATAAAATTTTAATGCGCATTGAAGGGATAGTTCACCCAAAAATGAACATAATATTGTGTTACGAGAAAGAAAAAAAAAGTCACTTTTGTGACAGTGTGATCTATCATATATCATCATATAGTGTAATAATGTTAGGATATTTTTTTAATATATACTACTATTAATATATATTATGTATATATTAGTAGTATTTTTGCTAAATTTAAGTTTCATTTAAGATTTGATAGAATAAAATAGATGAATATCCATTAAATTAATATGCATTAAACCGATATTTCAGTAGTATTTTTAGTATTTAAGTAGTATATGGTACATTTGTTCTAAATTACCATTTAAATTATTGTTTAATAGAATCAAATAAATAAATTTGCATTGAATGTAAGAGTATTTATTTTTGTGCACAATAAAATTTAAAGCATTTTGTTTTATTTAACTTTAAATTAAACTAGTGCTGTCAAACGATTAATCGCGATTAATCGCATCCAAAATAAAAGTTTTTAATTACATAATATATATCTGTGTGTACTGTGTATATTTATTATGTATATATAAATACACACACATACAGTATATATAAAAAAAATATTTACATGTATATATTTATATTCATATAATTTACATTATATATAAATATGTTTAATATATAAACGTAACATATTTATCTTAAATATATACATGCATGGGTGTGTATTTATATATACATAATAAATATACACGGTACACACTCATATATTATGTAAACAAAAACTTTTATTTTGGATGCGATT
>NW_015505628.1:348170-374783 GCF_001515645.1 Sinocyclocheilus grahami
TTAACTTAAATGATTTTAGCAAATGGCTGCAATATAACAACGAGTGAAAAATTTAAGGGGGTCTGAATACTTTCCGTACCCACTGTATATATTTAAGTGCTGTCAAACGATTAATCACACCCAAAATAAAAGTTTTTGTTTATATACTATATGTATGTGTACTGTTTATTTATTATGTATATATAAATACACACACATACAGTATATATTTAAAAAAATATTTACATGTATATATTTATATTCATATAATTTACATTATATATAAATATGTTTAATATATAAACGTAACATATTTATCTTAAATATATACATGCATGGGTGTGTATTTATATATACATAATAAATATACACGGTACACACTCATATATTATGTAAACAAAAACTTTTATTTTGGATGCGATTAATCGCGATTAATTGTTTGACAGCACTAAATTAAACCTAAATTTAGCATCACTTTAGCAAAATACTACTAAAACATACATAATACAAATGTATCATTATATATAGCGTATAATAAAATGTAAAAAAACAAAACATTTTTGAGTGAACTTTCCCTTTAATACACTGCTTTGTGCCCAGGAAGAAAAAAGTCAACATCTGTGAAGCATCATGTAGTGCCATATTATTTGTTATTGTTACTAATGAAAGTTTTCATAACATATTAACTCTAATTCAGCAGGACAGAGTTTACATTTAAATGAGTTACAGTGCTGTGCTGGAACCAAATGTGATTATCCAATCAGAGGCCTTAGAGCCCCCCATGTGACTCTCTCTCTCGGCACAGCTGCGCTCAGCATGTTACACAATTACACACATATCCAGAATAGTGTTTGATTTATTTTTAAACATTTCAATTTTATGTGTGTTTTGCGGATACTTTTCAGCCAAACTCCTGAAGGCTCGGATTTATTAATCCATTACAGAGAGACAGAAATATCATATTTCTAGTTTTATGTGGAAGTCTGTTTGGTCACACATCCAAACCGAGAGAGAGCAACCCGAAGCATGTCGCATTAGTTTGTTTGCTAAGTCAGTCATGCGATCAGATGCATGATAAAGCAGGTGTAAAATCCTGAGAAGTTAGTTTGCAAGCAGAAGAGATGGGTTTGAATGAATCTGGAGTGGCCGGTGGCTCCAGAAGCGGTCAGTATCATGTAAATGTATCCTTTTGTGAATGTCAAAGGGATGTGCTTGATCGTGCTCTCACTGTACGGCTGTATGTCCACGGTTCCTGTGACGTCACGCGGCTCATTGTGTGTCTCTGCGGCTCACAGGAAGTCTTTGCTGGTTTGTGTTGTTCTCTCACAAGCTCTCTGACTCCTGTCATCTCCATCCAGACCCCCGGCAGCTCTGGACCGGACGCCAGAATAACGCCGCTGTCACGAGACCTCGAGAACACACATTTAACCATACAATAATCATCAGCAAAAACCTCCTGAGGGCACGTCTTGGCCGTATTACACCCTAAAATCAGAAGAAAGAAATACAAAATGATTTTTTTGCACGAGGATTTATTATATTCTACACAAAATGAAGCTTATTTATTGGACAATTTTTGTTTTAATCTTTGCATTGTGATTTATTTTCATGATTTAAATTGCAAAGTATTTATAACATCACAGTTGTGGTTTTTTTTGTCTTTTGTTCTGCCTTTAATTTATGCTGAATTTAAGGTTCAATACAATAAAATCTGTAAATCTCATGAAACCTTCTAAGAACATGTCTGGGTCAAATTAGAAATAAGAAATAAAGTTTTGGCACAAAGATCTAAAAGGAGGTTTATTTATAGAACAAAAAAATATTTTTTTTGCATAATTTTCATGGCAATTAAGCACATTTCTCTCCTATTTTCATATCAGTAATGTGAGTGTATGAAATTATATATTATATATCATATTTAAATAGCTAAATTTTAGTTTAATCAAAGGTGAAATAAAATAAAATAGGTGAATCTAAAAAAGAAATTAAAATGAGATATACTATAAAATGAAATTAGATCTATACAAATAGGTATTCTGCAAAAAATGAAGCCTATTACAAGACAACA
This sequence comes from Sinocyclocheilus grahami, assembly GCF_001515645.1. NCBI lineage: Eukaryota > Metazoa > Chordata > Actinopteri > Cypriniformes > Cyprinidae > Sinocyclocheilus > Sinocyclocheilus grahami. The sequence goes on from NW_015505628.1 coordinate 350,218, forward strand.
AAAATTATTTATTAAAATAATTTTTATGACAGTTAAGCCATTTCTCTCTTATTCTCATTATTGTAATGTGAACATATGAAATCAAATCTATGCTAAATGTAAGTTTAATTTAAGGTTTATTTAAATAATATGGGTAAATCTCATGAAATCTTCCTTTTAACTTGAAATCTGAAAAAAAAAATTATATTGTGCAAAAAAAAGCTCATTTATGAGACAAAAAATATTTATTTTGACATTATTTCTATGAGCATTAAGATATTTCTCCCCTGTCATTATTGTAATGTGACTATATGAAATTATATTATGTATTACTATTACAGTATATATAGTATTTTTGTATTTTTGGTCTGCCTTTATGCTGAAGTCAAGTTTAATTTTAATGATTAATTAAAAAAAGGGGTGAATCTCACAAAACCTTCCAAGAACATGTCTGGTCATATTTTACCCTGAAATCTGACTAAATATAAATATATGCATATTTATATATGAAAAATATATATATATAATTGTGTTTTTATTGTTTTTTTTAATTACTATTAAGCACATTTCTCCTCTTTTACAATAACTGTATTGTCAAAAAAGGTACATTATTTAAATTGTAAAGTATATGGAATAAAAAAAAAAAAAAAGTAAGTAAAATAACTGTCTTACAGTAATGAGAATCTCATGAGACTGAACACGATTTAATGTCTTTAGGTTGAAGTGGTCCCAGTTAAGTGGGCCATTCATGACGGCCTTAGAAATCCGCTGCCCTCTCTGAATGTCAATGTCTGGAGTCTTTATCCTATAGGCTTTAAGTTCACCAGGTTCACGGGGAGCATATTGCCCAAGTCAGCTGAGCAACAGCTGATGAAATGCACTGAGCTGATCTTCTCTCTCTTTTCTTGATCCCACAGACGAACTGCTGACCTCCAAAACCAGCCTGTTTTTCGTGATCTCCAACGAGGGCAACCAGAACCTGTATGTGTCCCAAGCCAACCTCTGGTTGTACTTCAAGCTTCTGCCTAACGTTTTGGAGAAAGGTTCGAGGAGGAAGGTCACGGTGAAGGTTTACTCGCAGGAACCGGGACTTGGGAGCAAGTGGAACTTGGTGGAGAAGCGTGTGGATCTCAAACGCAGCGGATGGCACACTTTTCCATTGACGGACGCCGTGCAAATGGTTTTTGCCAAAGGCAATCGCCGGCAGAACCTGGATGTACGGTGTGAAGTGTGCGATAAGATGGGCGTCATGCCTGTTTTGGTGAACACGGCCGACGAATCCCACCATCCATTCCTTGTGGTCCAAGCACGAGCGTCCGACAACAAACACCGCATCCGCAAACGAGGCCTTGAATGCGACGGCAGCAGCAGCTTGTGTTGCCGTCAACAGTTTTACATTGACTTCCGCCTCATCGGCTGGAACGATTGGATCATCGCCCCGTCAGGGTACTTTGGGAATTATTGCGAAGGGAATTGTCCGGCGTACATGGCTGGGGTTCCCGGATCGGCTTCGTCTTTCCACACGGCCGTCGTGAACCAATACCGCATGCGAGGAATGAGTCCGGGATCCATGAACTCCTGCTGCATCCCGACCAAACTCAGCACCATGTCCATGCTGTACTTCGACGACGAATACAACATCGTGAAACGGGACGTGCCCAACATGATCGTCGAGGAGTGCGGCTGCGCTTGAGACTTCCAAAATATCATAGTAAGAAACTAATATTTATGACTCATCCGTGCTCACAAATCCACATGCACACCCCAACTCTTCCACGCATCTTTGTACATATATTTATGTTCTTTAATCATCAAGCAATTTAGTCCCGTTTGTACGATTCTGTCACGTCAAAGGGATGGGATTGCTTTTATCTCTGTTTACACTTTTAAAAACAAAGCTTCTTTATTGGCATCGATGGTCATCCATTATACAAGAGTTTCTTTAGATTACTAAAATGTTCTTCACACTGGTTCTTTTAAAGAGATAGTTCGGCCAAAAATGAAAATTTGCTGGTAATTTACGCACCTTCCGGCCATCCAAGATGTAGGTGACTTTTCTCCTCAGTAGAACAGTGAAGAAGATTTTTTGCTGAAACCGTGGCCCTTGGTGATCCATAAAATGCAAGTCAGCGGCTGCCAGCACTTTGAGAATTAAAAAAGCATATACAGGCAAAACAAAATTAATACCCGTGGCATCTGAAGATATATTGAGTTCTTATGAAGTGAAACAATCAGTCTGTGCAAGAAACTGAACATTATTTCCTGTAATCCAGAGCCTCAGGCAAACTAGGAAATACAATTATTTTCCACGAACTGGATCATTTCAATGAACTGATTCAATTCAGTAGTTTATTTACGTAATGATGCAATGACGTCACGTATACAAAATTATATTGTTAATGCACCCAATAATGATGTGAAATGTGGATGTTTTGCATGTCTAAAGCATATAAAGTGAATAAACTAGTCTTCATCAGCTCAACTTTTTACATAAACAATGAGAAACCATATAAACATTAATTTCACCACTTCATTCAAGTGTTTGGTTCATGCATGCACATATCAGTGGCCCATCGGTCTTTGGTCTTTGGTCCATCTGGTGAATTGATTGAACTAACTCACAAAAAATTAACCGATTCAAAAGAATCATTCATTCATGAACTGGACATATCTCTGGACCGTTTGCCTGAGGCTCTGGATTACAAGTAATAATGTTGTAAATAATGTTCACAGACTGATTGTTTTGCTTCATATAAGAGCTCAATATATCATCAGGAGCCACAGGTTTTAATTTTGCGTTCCTTGATATGTGTTTTTTTAATTCTCAAAAACGGGCAGCCGCTGATCTGCATTGCTTGAATTGCCAAGGACCACGGTTTCAGCTAAAAATCTTCTTTACTGTTCCACTGAAGAACAAAAGTCACATACAGGTCATCTAGGATGGCCTGAGGGTAAGTAAATTAACAGCACAATTTCATTTTTGGGTGAACTATCCCTTTAAGAACTGTTGACTGAAAGATTTTGGGGAACCAAAAATGGATCTTTTATGGCATTGCTAAGAAAGCCCCCTTTTGAAACCTTTATTTTTAAGAGTGTAGTTTGATTCTTCTCTTTAAGAATGGAAAGAGGATGGGTGATCTTCTCAAAAGACTTTTATATCTGTGTACCTTCCCGAAAAGCACTGACCATCTTCTCAAAGCAACGCCAGCACTTCCCACATTGAGTCCATTGAGTGACAACTAATCCATTTGAGAGCATCCATCTTCAACGATCATCTGCAAAGAGCTACAACAATCCTTGGGTTTCTCGACAGACATGAGATCCATTCATAAATCATGAGGTGTGTTTTGTTATGTCTCGGTTGTGATTATTCATGCAACAAGCCGAAGACACGCTTCTGAAACACAAGCGAATCCAGTGATCTCATAAATTGCCAAACTCTTCAATTACATCATGGTGCAGCATAGCACTTGCAAAAAATATCGAAAATGCACAATATAAAGCACTTGCAGACTTGAAAATGCCTTCGAAGGTACCAAGTGGCACGCCTCATTCACGATTCCTCTGAAATAAGTGCCGCACAAGCTATGCAATGTATAGTAGTGACCTACACCGGATGACCCACTTGTTTTCAATACTTGAAATGTAAACTTTCGCTTCCTACTCTGAGAGGATGGTTGTTACAATGTTTGCACTGAAGTTGCATTATTAGTAAAGAAAAAACCTGCCATTGAAAAAAAAGAAAAGTTATTTTTATAGAAGCTGAAACTGAATTCTGTTCAAATGTATTATACCGAATTATGGAACCAAAGAGGCCAAGATTTTAGCTATTGTGATTCTTTTGTAAAAATACTTTTTAAATGCGCAAGAGGCCTAAACAATGTATCAGGGTACAACAGAATGGATTCCATTTTCAAGTTGTTGTTTTGTACAGTAGATAAATGGAATATTTCATATTTTTCCATCAACTTTAATTGTTTTTTGTTTTTTTTCAGTTTTCTATTTAATACTTCTGTAGCGTCTATTCCGGAATCATTTAGAGTCAAATACATGCCATCTCTGTACATCTTATGTAAGATAAAAATGCTTTTAAATATTTTGTTCTTTGTAACTGTTATGAAATAAATTTCTTATACTGCATCAAAATCGACTTGTGTTACTTTTACATGAATGTTTATGCATTTAGCAGATGCTTTTATCCATTGCATTCAAGGTATGCACTTTATCAGTTCATGCATTCCCTGGAAATCAAACCCATGACCTTGGTGTTACTCGCGCCCAGTTTGTCGGTTTGATTCCCAGGAAATGCATGAGCTGTTGTGTTAGATTTAGTTCTCTTGAACACATGGGATGAAAACGGTGCTTTATTCGCAAATGTTTTATGCAATCGTCCAATTTTTTGCACATTTTCTGGGTGTCGAACCCATTAGTATTACTAGTGCCAAGGCCATGGGTTCGATTCCCAGGGAATGCATGAACTGTTGTGCTAGTATTTCTAAAAAGATACTGTATTTGCTAAGGCAAGCTACAGTAGCTATGTTTGCATCCACTTATTTTATGTAAAATTCTGGATATTGCATAAACACTGGATGGAAATGACTCTCATAAAATTATGATTTTTTTATTAGGCAAGAATCCATTCATAGTCAAGTCAAGTCACCTTTATTTATATAGCACTTTATACAAAACAGATTGTGTCAAAGCAGCTTTACAGTGTCAAACAGGAAAACAGTTGGTCAATAATGCAAGAGGACAATAACAAAAAGTCATTTTTCAGTTAAAGTCAAAAATTATGATGGAAACACATTTACTGAACAAGTTCCTGGATGCAACAACAATCTTGTGACTTTGCCTCAGCAGATCATGTGATTAGATATCTGGACTAACCAGCATTGCACACCATCTGAAATATTGTTTTATTTGTGCTGAAAAAATCCATCATCAAAATGATTTGGTATAATTACCTCCTAGAACGGCTTCAAACAATTGTGTTCCCAAACATCAGGCTGCAAGATAACATGACAGCATTTGTTATTGAATTTCATCTGAATTAAGTCATTTATTTAAAAAGAGGCTTATGCTTCTCTGGTTGCAGCAACTTCTTATTATTTTATTACTGATACTTTGAACCATTTTCCCAGGAAGGTTTTGCTCTCTTGAACACATGGGATGAAAACGGTGCATCGTTTGCTAATGTTTTATGCAATCATCCAATTTTTTGCAAGTTTAGTTCGCAACTTTGGATGGAAATGTATGTTATGGCTAGCTGAACAAAACTTTAACCCTAAATAATAAATTGCAGTGTGTATTTTGCAAAGTTTGTGCTACAAACAAAAAGTAAAAGCCAATGTGACTCTGGAGCACAAAAGCAGTCATAAGTAGCACAGGTATATTTGTAGCAATAACCAACAATACACTGTATGCATCAAAATTATCAATTTTTCTTTTATGTCAAAAATCTTTAGGATATTAAATAAAGATCATGTTCCATGAAGATATTTTGTACATTTCCTACCATAAATATATCAAAACTTAATTTTTGTTTAGTGATATGCATTGCTAAGAACTTCATTTGGACAACTTTAAAGGCGATTTTCTCAATATTTAGATTTTTTTGCACCCTCAGATTCCAGATTTTCAAATAGTTGTATCTCAGCCAAATATTGTCCTCCTATCCGAACAAACCATGCATCAATGGAAAGTTTATTTATTATGCTTTCAGATCAGAATTTCAATTTTAATAAAAACAAAAACACATGACAAACAACCAATTTCAGATGTAATAACAAATATGCAAATATTATAATGCTTTTTAACTTTGGTTACAATTGTTCAGGAAACGATATAATGCATTATTTTGTAAATTATGAAAATACAATGCAAAATAATTTTTCCACTTTTTCCATTTTATCTGTCAAGTTCCAGCTAGAAGCAAACAACAGCAACAACATACAAGCATCATAAAAATAAGTTTATACAACTTGTGCACTAAGTCTTCTCAAGTCTTACGAGGATCAGACCTAATTTTAAGTTGTAAAATCAGATGAAAATTTTCCAGTCAGCTGCAAATCTCAAATCTGGGTTGCGTCAGGTTTAACGTTAATGATGTCTGTTTGTGAGACACACGAGAACCAATATTTGATGTCACTGACGTCACAACTGCACTACTGACACCACATGTCAGAGTTGCAATATAGTGCACAAGTTGTATGGACTATTTTGTTGCATTTTCTTGTTTGTTTGTTTTTTTTGGACAAACTGAAGGAAGTAAACCCCAAACTGTCTTTACCACAAGTCATGACAGATTTTCTACTCGAGTCCAAACTGAACAACACTGACCACGTCACTTTAAAGCTCTGAACACCCCAGATCCGTCACCACTGCAATTATGGCATACACTCACATTAGTGCGTCGGTCGTGCGTGTTTGTCAGCAGAAGCCAAATTACATGTTTTGGAAAGACACACACAACCTCTCAATCTCACAATACTGAGTATTACTGTGAGGAAGTTTTGCTCACCAAGGCTGCATTTATTTGGTCAAAAATACAGTAAAAAAGTGACATGCAAAATGTTTCTTGAGCACCAAGCCAACATATGAGAATGAATTCTGAAGGATCATGTGACACTGAAGACTGGAGTAATGATGCTGAAAATTCAACTTTGACCACAGAAATAAAAAAAACATTTTAAGATACATTACAATACAAACTTTTTTAAATCGAAATAATATTTCACTATTTTTACTGTATTTTTTTGATCAAATAAATGCAGCCTTGGTGAGCAGAAGAGACTTCTTTCCAAAACATTAAATAAATCTTTTGATCAGTAATGAAGTGATGAAAGTCCAGCTAAACTGCCTAAACAATCTGAAAGCAGTACAGTTCGTCTCCTGAGCTCTGAAAGAGCAACACCAGCGCAATAACACTGAATGATGTGAACAGAGTTTGACAATCCTGTTCCAGCACCCGCACAAAACAACACAGCCACTTTAATATTTGGAGTCTAATGCGATGCATGTTTTCCTCCAAAGGCTGAGCTGAACTTTATTTTACAGGCTTGTAGAGTTTATTTCCAGCGGACAGAATGGTCTCTCAGCACAAACACAAAAAGAGAAACAGTGTTGAACAGATCATGTGAGAGCAAAACCAAACTCATAGACCATACCAAATATGGTGAGTGATCTGGATTGAAGTTCCTCAAGCCCGGGCATCTTAAACCCGTCAGAGTACCGAGTAACGACTGTAAAACAATGACTTCACTTCACCTCAATAGATGCACAACTGTTTGATATTGCAATAAAACTCCTGCTGCTAATAAATGTCTCTCGTGTGTCTGTAGCCACATATAGCTTGTTTGTCATCAGGCGACTGTAAAATGCTCCAGAATGTTTCATCCTCGTGAGTTTGCGGAAGGGAATTTCTGGAATGTTCCACTTCAGTAATCAAAAGATGTTGATCGCAGATATTTTTACCCGCCGCATCCAGAAGACACTAATACTGAAAAAGGCCTGATTCCAGCTCAAGCAGGTCTCAGTGCTTTAAAGGACAGGTTTACACTCGTAAATCAAGATTCTGTCATCTTTTACTCAAGTCGTCACAAACCCGTCTGACTGACTTTATCCTGCAAAACACAAAATTAGATTAAGCTTAAGCTTTTACATCTAATATTTACATTAATTTATATTTTTAATGTTTCATTTTAATTTGTAAAAGTTTTAGTAATTTTATTATATGCTTTTGTCAATTTCTTTAATATTTTGAACTTATTTTAATTTTAGTTTGTCATTTTAGTATTTAAACATTTCAGATTTCAAAATTGTGGTTATATTTTTTAAAATTCAAATTTTTGGTGATTTTTTAAAAATATCTAATATCTATATCTCATCTAATATTAATATTATGAATTAGCTGATATTTTTATATTTTCAGTTTCATTTGAATTTTATAAAGTGCTTTTGTCATAATTTTAAAATATATATTTTTTATTTTCATATTAGTTTTACCTTTAGTCATTTTAGTATTTAAAAGTTTTTCCATCTAATAGTTATATTATGACTTAGCTTAGAATTGAATATGAATTTTTATATTTTCAGTTTTCATTTAAATTTTTGTTAAAGTTTTAGCAATTTTATCATGTAATTTTGTCATTTTTATTTAAATGAAATTTTAATTAATTCAGTATAAATTTATCCAACTTATATGAATTAGATTTTATTTGTATATTTTCATTTTTTCTTTTCATTTTGATTAAAGTTTTCATAATTTTATTATGTGTTTTTGTCATTTTGCATTTGGAAATATTGCATTTATTTCAATATCAGTATTAGTTTTAGTCATTTTAGTATTTAAATTTGTTTAAATTAGTTTCCAATACAACAATTATAATTTTTGACAAGTTTAAGTAAAAATTTTATTGAGCCTTATTTCAATTGCAGAAAATTATTTTTGATAGTTTTAGGCCCCGTCCACACGGAGACGCGTTTAGCTGTATACGCATACATTTTGTATCGGCGTTTTGGGAGAGAGAAACCGATATTTTTTGAAACAGGGTCCCAAAGTGGATAAATCTGAAAACGCCACCCTTGCGTTTTCGTGTGGACAGCGAATCCGTATATTTTCTGAAACGAAGACGTCATCAGCCCACGTCTCGCCCCTAGTCAGACACCGCTACGTCACGTGACAGCAACAAAAACATGAACAAACATGAATGATTGTCTTTTTATTAACTAACATTAATACAGATTAATAAATGTATTGTTCCATGTTCGTTTATATACCACGCGCAAGGTTTATGTGCATAGTCCAAGTCGTCTTCTCCGTTTATCTCTGTGGCAGAATTACAGTGCCACATATTGGTCTGGCATGTATACTACATCGTTTTGTGTCGGTTTTGTGGTTTCGTGTGGACGCAGATATTTCTTGAGACGAGGGGGGGGGATCGGATAGGGAAAGCACTGGCTTCGTGTGGACGTAGCCTTAGTTAACAATAACATCATAGTTCCTCATCAGATATGACTTATAGTTGTCTGCACTACTTTAATAGTACTTTTTTCTTTTTCTTTTAACCTTTTTAGACCAAAAAGAAAAAGAAAAATCACCATCCACTGCAATTGCATTGAAAATTGTTCAAACCGAGTGTGACATTTTCATTCTGGCTGAACAGAAAGTCTTCGATACGCCAATCCAAAGAGCCGTTTGTTCAAACACAGATCTCAAAGTGAGTCCAGTATAAACTCCAGATCATCTCAGAGTAAATCCATCTCAAGCCTGTCATTCTGACGGTCCTCTTACAACAAACACAGCAGTCACTCGTGGGCCCCCGAGACCCCGCGCCATCATTTATCACTTGACATGTAGATGCTTGAAGCGATTCTGACACGCCGCCACATAAACACATGTTTTCCCACAGAACAGAAATCAGTTCCATCCTTTTTCGTGATGTCAAAGGGGGGAAGCTACACAAAAAGAAGAACGGGCAGAACAATTACAGATGGGAAAACTCATTTCATTTTAGCTTGTGGTCACATTCGCACGAAAACAACATACTGCCTTTCTGGATCAAGATGAGACCAACATCTCGGTCCACGATTAACAGATATTGCAGAACAAAGACGAGCTCTTTGTGTGTCTCTTTTCAATATCAGGTGCACTTCGGCGGGCCCGAAGCTTGTCGCTTTATCCCGAGGGAAAGAATAAAGACAGATTTCTTTGTAAATGACAGTGGTTTTATGAAGGGACACAAAAGATGGACTTGGCATATCATTCCGCTTAATCCCATAGAAGAGGGACTCGGGCTCTATTCAAGTCTTGTCACTTTAGTGTTGGGATACTATCAAACTGAACAGGTGGATTTCCTATAGAGGCCAAAGCAGGGCCCCTCATTGTCATAACCGCTGGCGGGGCCCCATATGTCAGCTCTTCCTATTTGTTCTTCTCAAACGGCACGGACTGCGGAGACAACTTTGAAGTTTTCAGTATAATATAGCTTGCTTGTTTTGCTGCAGAAGTGTGTGATTTAATGCATGTTGGATGCTACCAATGGTGTCGGTTTCCAGGCAGAACGATCAGTTTTTCCGGCCAATAGCAGGCAGGGGAAAGTGTTTGGGAAACCTGTTTGGAAACAGTCATGAGTTGTGTTTCTTACTGTAAGCATGAGCATTGTTAGGAAAATTTGAACGACTGTTCCAAAAAATGTGGTATAGAAACAGTTTTCACTTAGAAATGACAAGTAAATTTCACAATTAATTACAAAGAAACAGAAAGTAACAAAGTGTGAGATTGAAGTAGATAGACTGAAATAGTATTTTCTTGTAAACGTACTCCAATAAACGTCCAATAAAACATTTGGGGGGGAAAAGCACAGAAGGTTATATCAATAGTAATAATAAAATTATTATTTCAGATATAATTTTAACCACCAATTTCACAAAAAAATATTGTTTTAAGACTGATGTTTTAGTGCAAAAATGTATTTATAGATTAAAAGCATAGTAGGTTTTCTAGAGCTAATCAACATATAGAATTACTTAAAAGCATCAAAATATTATATAATTACAATATTATATATATATAAATATATAAATTATTATTATATAAATACATTTTATTAATATATTAATACTATTATAAAATAGTATTTAAAGATTAATGTTTTAGTGCAAATATATATTTATAGTTTTAAAAGGCTAATTAATGTAAATAATTATAAAGTAATATATAATTACAATCAATCAATCAATTGATCAATTAATTAATTTCGGACATATTTCATAACTGCCCATTTTACAAAATAGTGTTTAAAGTGTTTAAAGCTAAAATATATTTATAGTTTATTTTTTAATATTGATATTTTTAATATACAGTTTTAATTAGAAAACACCATGGTTTGTCGGGCGGTCGCAGAAGTTTAAATGTTTCAACGTACCCAAGGCACAAATCCTGCTTACGCATATGATCGCGGCTCCCATACTATTAGAAATGAATGGCTTCTGGTCTGTTGCTTGTCAGCAATAGTGAAAAGTCAGCTTAAGTATTACAGACATTCTTCAAATGTTTGGCTGCTGAAAAAAATCCCATAGACTTTCACTGAATGAAGAACCTAACTATACGAAACAACTTAGCAACTACACAGAATAGCCCAGTAAGTATTGCAGTAAGCACCCTAGCATTGTGATGGCAACATCTGCACATGATGCACACGCACCACTCATATTTTCTCATATTTCAAAAACAAAGTGTTTTTAACAATAAAGAGTTGTTTTGTGGCAGGAGACGTTCTAACATCTCAAAGACGACTGAAAAACAACATGTGTTACTCTCAGAAACCTCGCGCGAGCGGCGCGAGGACAGAAGTGTTCCCTGCGTGCGTCAGGGTTCAGGCACGCCACTTCAGCCCTCATGACTGGAGTGTTAGCCGTCTTGTCATAGCCAGCCGTCTGGACAGGAACACGACTCAAGAGGCCGATAACGCCGGGATGAGTCACCAGACGCCAGGAAAATAACCTGAGGGGCCCTGGTCACTACAGACGGGGCCGTGACATAAACAAGCTGTCTTACATAGCAGTTAAACACGGCGAGGAGTGAGTGAAACACCAGCATGAGTCCATCTACTGAAAACATGAACTAAACAAGAACTCAGAGTCAGTTAAAACACACCACCAGCATCTTAAACTGAAAAAAAAAAAGTATTTAAAGGACATACTGTGTAGGTGTATGTAATCCAGTAAAGGTGTTAAACAACTGTTTTGAGTTCTATGAGGTGAATTGAATCGTGGCTCAATTGAATCAACATCATATAGAAGTCAATATTTGAAGTGGATCAAAAAAGTTAATCAAAGTTGTCCTAAGACAAGAACGGATTTGGGTTTTAGGGCAACTTTGATGAAAGGTTTTGATCCACTTCAAATGTTGACTACTGTAACTGATGTACCTTGCAGCACTGAGACTGTTATTAAACTGAAATGAACTAAGCTGAATAATGACATTATTGTCTGTTACAAACTTTGCAACATTAATTTGCTGAAATAGTTTATAGAAAACAATGGTTTTGATTTCTGAGGTGAACTGAATCAAGTGACTGAATTGAATCAACATTAAATATTCAAAGAATCATCATCATTATTGATGAACTTTGCAACATTGACACTGTTATTAAACTGAACTAAATTGAATTGATTAATGAACCTTTTGACAGCTGAACCAAATGTTTCACAATTGATTAATTTTACAACATTAACACTGTTATTGAACGGAACTGAATCAACATTAAACTGAGCTGAAAAATGACACTTTTGTCTGCTGAATTGAATTTGTTTCATAATTGATGAACTTTGCAATACTGACACTGATATAAAACTGAACTGAACTGAGTCAGCACTGAACTGAATTTAGCTGAATAATGATGTTCTATAGAACTGCTTTACCACTGAAACTGAATTTGTTTTATAATTAATTAACTTTGCAATATTAACACCTTTACCGAAATGAATTGAAGCAACACTGAAAAAAGTTGAATAATGACACTTATCTGCTGAATTGAATTTCTTTCATAATTGATGAATTTTGCAACATTGACACTGTTATTGAACTTAAATGAATCAACATTGAAATGAATCAAGTTGAATAATGATACTGTTGCCAGCTAAATTGAATTTGCTTCATAATTGATAAACTTTGCAAGACTGACACTGTTATTTAACTGAACTGAATCAACATTGAACTGAACTGAGCTGAATAATGACATTATTATCTGAATTTGCTTCATAATTGATTAATTTTTTTTCTGAGTTGTTTATAGCTGAACTGAATTATTCATAATTGATTAACTTTGCAACATCAACACTTATCAAACTGAATTGAATCAACATCGCATTGACTTTAGCTGAATTACACTATTGCTTTCCGCAGAGTTGCTTATAGCTGAAATGAATTTTTCATAATTGATAAACTTTGCAAAACTGAATGTTATTTAAGTGAACTGAATCAACATTGAACTAAATTGATCTGAATAATGAAACTACTGTCTGCTGAATTTAATTTGTTTCATAATTGATTAATTTTACACCATTAACACTGTTATTTTCCTGTTTACTACTGTGAATCTACTTTGAAACAGTGTGTATTCCATAAAGCACTATAGAAATAAATGTGACATGACTTATGAGGTGAGGAGTGAATGGTTTTTCATAAAGTATTTGAGTAACTAATCCAACACAGAATCCATCCGTCTGAAAGGACTGAGGAAAATAAGACGTGCAGTGTGTGGATAAAATGGACCTTGTTTAAGCTTCAGCCCGGTTTGCAGGGATTATAATCTCATAATCTTTTAAACTAAACAATAGATTTCTCCATATGTTTATGCACATATGGATTATGAGCGACAAGCTGCATGTGACAATTGAATTATGCTTTCGAAGTTTGTTTCTGCTTACTGTAAATAAATGTTTTCATAATTATTTTACTGTGGCACTAAAAACTACTTTTACTGTAATAAGTTTGGTATGATTATTAATAATTATTTTGAGAGAATAGTCCTACCAAGTTTGAGTGCCATACAATTTTTTTAGTAACTAATCTAGATTTAAGTTACTCAAATTATTTATTGATTTATTGATACACACACACACACACACACACACACACACACACATATATAATATTTTTATGTGAAATATATTAATTATATTTGAATGTTTTAATTTGATAAAAATTTAAATAAGCAATGTATTTACTTAATTTAAATATATAAACAATATATTTAAATGCCATCATTCTAAAGTATTTTAACAGTTTTTTTTTCTAGGTAAAATTTTCCAGCATTTCTCTGCTTTGACTTTGAACCTTACCTGGATTTACGTTCCCTTTATAATAAATTAGCAAGACGTCTGCTGTACACTGTACTTTTAACTTACTAAATATACATACTATTAAATCAATTGTATTTTAAATGTATTTGCTATTTTTTTTATTTTATTTTATTCAGTTACTGTCCTAAATCCGGCCCTCAGTACCATCAAATGGAGCGTTTATCTGTGTTTCCGCTATTCCTTGTAGACACAAGCGCACCAGCAGATCGTTTAGGTACACGGGCTACTTGTGGCATCAGGACAAAGGCTCTTGCTTTCATAACCGGCCGCGTGTTATATTGTGCCACCAAAAGGTCCAGATGGTTTGGTGCTGCTCCTGAGGGTCCCGGCCCGCTTCAGATGCCGGGTTTCCATTGCGCTACAAAGCGGCCCCTTCCCCTCATGCATATTCATCGTGCTTGTTAGGAGCCACGACCACCTCCCATCATTTGAATATTCATAATAAGCCCGGCTCGGGAAAAGGGTGACGTCTGTGCGCCTCATGAATATTCATAGGAAACTGCCCAAAGGTTTAGGACTCAGAGTTTTGTGCAAACAAATTTCACGCTACATCTGCAAAGGACACACCTCCTCCAGCACAGATAATGAGGAGGATTCAGAGAGATTCGCAGCTCGTTGGGCGGCAGATGCCGCTCTATTGTGGGGTCGAGAGAGAGGATTATGACCAGTCATAATAAAACACTTATTGGGGATTTATACAACAACAGCAATCTGAGAAGTTTCAAATCAAGCATGGCGTAATGCTTTTCAAAGTTGAAGAGCAGGAAAACGCTGGCGACCCGTTATTTCACTGCCAATTAAACACCGATAAAGAGACGCCCTTCTTCTTTTAGAGGGGTTGTTGCTTTGTGGAATAAAATCGCATTCATATGTCACATTATTGTAGGGCCGATACAGATCGATATGGCAGCAGAATTCTAGAACCGCAGCAGTTCTTGCTGGTAAGACCCGCAAATCCTAGATCAAATGTCAGACGAGAGCGCCGGTGAAAATTAGGGCCTGAAAAATTGGGTCAAAAAAACAATGGATTACTCCAAAATTATTCATCCCCTGCAGCATTTGTGGTATGCCTCTGATCTCACCATAAGCACACCCGCATACGCCCAAATTATCATATTTGGCTTATGTTACAAATCCAAGTTTGGATTCAAGGAAACCCTGAAACAAACCATAATATCAAACAGACTTTGAGTGACTAAAACATATTACACAATATTGCTTGGAATCTGGGATATTGTGAATAGAGCAGGATGGGAAAACTACATGCATGAAGTATTAAATATTTCTGTCTACATTAATGCATATGGCAGACACTTTAATCGAAAGTGATTTATTTATTGTGCATTTAAAGGAATAGTTCATCCAAAATTTAAAATGAGCAACATTTTACTCATCCTCAGGCCATACAAGATGTAGATGAGTTTGTTTCTTCATCAGATTTGGAGAAATGTGTCATTCTATCACTTGCTCAGCAATGGATGCTCTGCAGTGAATGGGTGCCGTCAGAATGAGAGTCCAGACAGCTGATAAAAACATCACAATAATCCACACCACTCCAGTCCATCAGTTAAAATCTTGTGAAGAGAAAAGCTATGTGTTTTTAAGCGTTTTTAACGTCAAACCATTGTAGAGAGTTTAGGGAGTCCATAATCCATATTAACGCTTTCTACAGTGAAAAAGCGGTCTGGTCTAAATCAGGAGAGAAATCTGCACAGATCAAGCCACGTTTACAAGCCAAAACAGCTCTAAACAAATAGGTGACTGGATTTTGATGTGAGAAACAACAGGTGATGGACATTTTCCACTGGAGGAAGCGTTATTATGGATTATGGACTCCTTAAATTCTCTACAACGGTTTGAAGTTAAAAACGTCTTGATGCTTTTGTGTCTTACAAAGATGTAGCTTTTGTCTTCTCAAGATGTTAACTGATGGACTGGAGTGGTGTGGATTACTTGTGGATTATTGTGATGTTTTTATCAGCTGTTTGGACTCTCATTCTGACGGCACCCATTCACTGCAGAGCATCCATTGCTGAGCAAGCTGTATTCTGAAAGAAGCAATTAAACATGAATGCAATCTTACCATCTGAAGAAAAAGATGAATTGGAGAGACTGAACTTCAGTTTTAGGCAGCATTTGGCATCTAAAGAGCTCCATTATGGTGTTACTGGACCGAGAGCTTGTCATCCTGCCAGACTGAAGGAATTTGCCCAAACACCTGCGGATTATTGCTGCATTCCTGATAGTCACCGATGTACTTCTGCTGCTGAAGGAGGTCTCGAACCAAGTGAGGGATCCAGCTCTGCTCTCCAGTGGTTTTGGGTAAACAGCAGCATCAAAAAAGGAGATCAAATACTAAGAATAATTAAAATAATACAAATAATAAATGAACGGCACAATGTGACCTGACGTTTTTGATCAGTGGTTGTTCTTCCATTCAGCAGACTAATGGATTTCTCGGTTGTGTTTCATTCCAGTATCAACTTCGCTTCAGATGCTTCCCTTGTAATTCAGAAATATGAATGGAAACAAATAAGAACA
The DNA here is from genome assembly GCF_001515645.1 of Sinocyclocheilus grahami. Lineage (NCBI taxonomy): Eukaryota > Metazoa > Chordata > Actinopteri > Cypriniformes > Cyprinidae > Sinocyclocheilus > Sinocyclocheilus grahami. The sequence continues at coordinate 366,604 of NW_015505628.1, forward strand.
TTGTTGACACATAATTTGGAAGAATTTCCATGAGAAATATTGCAATAGCGTTCCGGTATTAACGTTACTTAAAGAACGCAACTGACAATAAGCAATACTAGTAAAGGCCTGTTTTTACACCAAGAACGATAACTACAATGATAACTATATCAGTGTCCACACCAACACACGATACGTTCAGTTTATTATAAGCACTTATGAGCCGCAGTTTTGTCATCTACCGCTTTAAATGCTCAACCTTTTAAAGTTTCTGTTAGGGTGTCAATGTTTTTATGGCTCATCAGCTGGAAAAAGTTTGTTCTGAAAGTGATACCAACAATATCATTCCTCTGTGTCATAATCATTATACAGTAGTTGTTTTGTGTACACAATTAACAAAAGGTATAGCCCCTGGTGTGAATGGCCTTAAGTGTTAAAATTAACATTTAAAAGCCATTTCCATTGTTCGTTCATGTTATCTAATGTAGTTAATTAATGTTAACAAATAGAACCTTATTGTAAAAATAATTTTATCTATACGAGTTAATATTGAGATGTTTCACCTTTGATTGCAGATGTTGGAATCCTCTTGGCAAATCTGAGCACCATTTGAAACATAGTTGAGATTTCAGTGAGATTTCTGGGTTATTTTTCCTCAAACTCTTCAAAACAAAGGTTCCAAAAGGGGGATTTTGTAGCAATGCAATAGAAGAACCATTTTTGGTTCCCTGAAGAATCTTCTAGTGAACAATTCTTAAAATAACTATTTTACTAATCTAAAGAACCTTTTGTTGAAGTAAAAGGTTCCATGGATATAAAAGGTTCTTCACGGAACCATCAGTTCCAATAAAGAAGCTTTATTTTTAAGAGGAGACACATCTGAGAAGTAAAAGATTTTAGCAAAGGTTTTATTTTCTTCACTGTTTTCTAAGAGAATAACAGATATATTGTAAAAGAGCTCTCAGTTTTGGACCTTTTTTCTTCATCGAAAGGTCATCTAAATATTTCAGTTCACATTGAGATCTCGCACCTTTCTGAATCTAAAAATTCTTGGCAAATCTGAGCACCGTTTGAGACTTTACTGAGATTTCTGGCTTATTTTTCTCACAATCTTAAAAATTAAGGTTCCAACATGGGTTTGTTTTGCAGGGATTCCAATGGGTTCCTCAAAGAACCTTTTAGTTTTCTTAGTGGGAAGAACATTTTAATAACCTTTTTCCACTATAAAGAACCTTTTGCGCAAATGAAAAGTTTTAAGGTTCTTCATGAAACCAATAAAGAGGAGAAACATCTGATAAGCAAAAAGTTTACTTTCTTACTTACATCATCGTTTTCTAAGATAATCAATGGATATATACTATAAAAGAGCTCCCAGGTGTAACTTTTGGACCTTTTTTCTCCAGCACAGAAAGCATCCCATCAACTCATTGTTTCAGTCCCACATGACTCCAGGCGGGTCAACTATTCTGGGTCAAGACTACACCACATATAATCTACCAGCGGGAGTGACTTCATCAGTCAAGAAGGCGGCGGCGCAGGAGACGTCAAACATCTATCATTACGAGGGTTTAACTAAAGCCGCGGTGGGAATACGAAACACTCTCAGCCTCTTAAAGGGATTTGTGAATTAGTGGCTAAACGTTTGCTTTTCCAAAAGGCACGTTCGAAAGCTCTTTTAAGCAAATGCACGTTCACGAACTGTGATGAGGAGATCAACCGGGAGCTCTGGCTTTGATTATGAGAGACGCAATGCAGAGACGGATTGCGAAAGGTCTTATTTTACATGTCTAATGAAGGAGAAAAAGCAACAACAACACGTCTTTGACTGCCAATCTTGTTTCCAGCCGCTCTGTTGTTACACGTCCAACTGAAGCTCTCATTAATTGGTTTCTGGCCGACAAAACGAGATGGAGGCGAAGTTCATCGGCTTTGGGCATTGCATCCTTCCAGCTCGCATGCTTTCTACATCTCTTATATGTATTTGCATAACTAATTGTTTGCCACAGTCGGCCAAAAACACTGCAGCCAAAATCCCATGCAGTCATTTAGCCTCGTTTGTGTCCCGATCGCCGACGACCGACCTGGTAATTGCACGTGAAGAATAAAAGCGCCTCGATGGCAGCGGTTCAACAGGCATCTGAGGGTTCATTACTGGACGAACTCGCAGCTTGTGTTCGTACTAAATTAGCCGACGTCGCAGATACTGAAACATAAACAAATATTGGCAAGCGAGCCGCTGGCCGCATTTCTCAGGGGATCGCCAAGCTTACGAGGCATGCATCTTCCTGTAGATGATGCATTAGTTTTTGAATGTGCATGTCAACGTTTAAAGAAGACACAAAGCTGGGGTTTGACGCTCGTTGATGGACACAATCAAGAGATGCGCCGAGGGGCCCCTAGGGGCCCCTAGGGGCCTCCTGCCGAGCGGAGACAGAGTCTGTGTACTTATTCCTAAGCGCTAACACAGTGAGCCAGTGTCTCTCCCAGCAGCGGTGTTCATCCTCGAGTGTTTAGAGAGGCTTAACGCTGTCCATCAGGCCTTAATGTCCAGCGCAGCGGGCAGGACGTGACCATTCAGACCGCAAACTGACCAACCAATCCATCCGTCTTCGGCACCGCCGTCTGAATGAACCCGCTTCACAATGACCAAGATGGACGGCTGCCAAGAAGCCAGCTTTCAGCGCTCAGAAAATGATCTAATTATTCAGGAGATCAGCGGCGGCACTGGCCGTCTTAATCGGATAACTCAGTTATCACATCGTTTGGACAGAGAAAAGACTCTGATATTGAGCGTATCAATAAAAAAAAGGTCTGAAATACCTGAAATTAATGGGCAGGATGCCATTTTTGCTCAGTTTTGGCGGCAGAGGCTCGAGAGCCAATCAGATGAGCTGTAAATGTCATGTGACTGATTGCTCTGGAGCTGAAGGAAAATTACAGATTACATTGCTTATAAAGCAAATTTAAACAGAACATAAATTGATCCAAAGTACTGTACAATATGGAAGAAAACAAATCAACATGTTACAAAAGCTAAAGAATAAAAATATGATATAAAATAATTGTTTTAGTATCATTGAAATACTATTCTAGTTTTTGTTAATATTTTGAATTAGATTAAATTTTTTATATGTTCACCTTTATATATATATATATATATATAGTTATAGTTATAATTTTTTTTTAAAATGTGTCAATTTTTTAAATTAGTTTCAGTTTATTTATTTTTGTTATTTTATTACATCCAAGTTTAACTAAAAGAAAATGATAAATATTTCCCTGGCAACTAGTTGAAAAAAATTATCATTATATAAAATGATCAAAAATCACATATATTTTATTTAATTTATTAAAGTAACGAAAATGCTTTTATTTTTTCTGTTTTAATTTTAGTTTTACCTACCTATAAAAACCTTGTTTTAAAGTTTGGGCCTGGCTACAGCTGGCTAAAGAGTTATTAGTTAACTAAAACTGAAACTAAAATTAAAACAAATAAACAAACAAACAAACAAACATTTCTCATTTTAATTTAACTTGATGTAACAAAAGCTAAAATAAAAATGGGGGGGAACTATATAGACATGTATATTAAAAACAAACAAATAAACAAATAGTAAAAATTACAAAAACACACAACAATTACTAAAACTTTAACTAGTATCTAAAATAACACCGGGCCACAGGAAAGTGGAGAAAGCCACTAATATATACTAATTCTATTTTTGATCACTAATTCATTATCTTTGTTTGAAAGAAGACGCCCTTTAATTTTGCAATAGCTTTAACCATAATTAAAATATTTGTGAAAGAATAATATCTTCAATACAAAACAGCCCAGTCAAATCTATGAATTATAATCTTTAAGTTCTCAGTTTTCAGTTTATGGCGTTCAATGAACCTTATATCCTGGCAAAAAGTCTTCCATCAGTTTGTATAGGTTACACTGACTGGTTAATGTGTGTAACCCATCACAGAAATGGCCAACCATCAATCATACTGAAGTGAAGCGTCAAGCTGCATAAATATGGATGAAGGTTTAATTTACCAATGGAGGAAAATAAGCAGAAGCATGACGAGAAGCACCTGAGAGAAGTGACACGGTGAGAGAACAAATCAGTGCATTTTCCTCAAGCTCCGTCCTCCAATCAGCGCTGACGGATACAGAAAGCAGCTGCGGTGCGGATCTGAAAGGGATCTTGTAGGAGAACGCAGGTGAGAGACGTCGCTCGGATCGGTAGAGAAGAAAGGGGATGATAAATGAAACAAAAATGAAATTCGCACAAATTAAATGTCAGTCTAGGTGCAGTCTGGAAACGTTCAGGCCAACATTAAATTGAAAAAAAAATTAAAAATTTACGAAAGTGGTGCTTACCTGCGTGTGAAGAGTTCTTTGGTTGCTAGGGTGTTCTGGGAGGTTGCTAGGCAACCATTGGTTGAGACACTGCCGTTGTTGTCAGGATACTTAAACAGAACAATGTTTTGCACATTTCAGGGAAATCAACCTTATATATTTACTAATTTAAAAAAAAACCCATCAAAGTTTGGAAAAAGTTGGTTTTACAAGAAACTATTATTTTCAGTCTTATTGCATTTAATTCAAAGTTGCTTGCCATTTCTTTCATCAGTTTCTGAGTGAAAATTGTTCATTGACCATTTTTTTCAGTGCATTGATTCACATATTTTGCTATTGATTTTTTAAAAGTTGTAAATAAAGATTATTAGAGCAAGTTCTACAAGAAAATACTATTTCAGTCTTTCTACTTCAAAATTGTACATTTCATTCAATATTACTTGATGCTTCTTTGTAAGTAACTGTAAACTATTTTACTGTAAATCCAACACCAATTATTTGTTTCAGTGTATAGTTGATTCACTTATTATGCAAGAAGAGCCCGCTTCACAATGAAGGATCTGTTTATCTGTTGGATCGGCAAGTTTAACATTAAATATAAAAAAGGTCTTTCACAAATCATTTCAAAAAAGGATATGCAATGCATTGAATTAAATGTGAAAATGTTGAAACAGAAAGACTTATAATATTTATTTGTAGTTTATTTAATATTACACTCTAAAAAATGCTGGGTTGTTTCAAGGCAAATTTGGGTCAGATATGGACTGACCCAACCGTTGGGTTAAATTTTTACATAAAACATTTTTAACCCAAAAGTTGGGTTAGTCCATATTTGACCCAAAGTTGTGTTGAAACAACCCAGCATATTTTAGAGTGTAGGGTATTTTATGTTATTGTTGCAAACTAAGTTAATCAATTATACACTGAAAAAAATGCACTGTAAAAAATGTCCACCTACTTCAACTTAAACACTTAAATTCAGTTGCTGCAATCAACTTAAAATATATTAAACTACCTAGAAAAAAATAGTTGAATCTTGTATAATTTTAACTAATGAAGTTGAAATTGGTTAAATTAGTTTGATGAGTTAAAGTAATGGAAAAACGATGGATTACTGATCGAATAATTGTGTAATGTTTTACAGTGAGTGGATTCGCATATTTTGCATTTGATTTTTCAAAGCTGTAAATAAAGATTATCAGAATATGTTTTACAATAAAATACAATTTCAGTCTTTCTACTTCAAAATGTAATGTTGTAAAAAGTTGTAAAAAATATTATTAAAATATATTTTCCAAGAACATAAAATGGTCTGTTTTTCTAAGTTTTTCAAAGTTTCACATTTATTTTAATGCATGATTTTTTTTTTTGTAATTACTTGTGAAATTAACTATATAGACTCAAACTATATCCTACATTTACAGTGTTTATTCACATATTTAGATTTTTCAAAGTTAAAGGGTTTTACAATCAAATCAGTCTTTCCACTTTAAAGACTTTCATATTTAATTCAATGTCTCGCCATTTCTTTTAATTAATTGTGAAATTTACAAGCAATTTCTCAGTGAATATTCTTTTTTTCAAATTTTAACAAACAAGTGAGCAGCACGGAATAGGACAGCGAGAAAAAACACAGAAAGCGGACAAACGGGAGAAATGAGACGCAGAGGAGGAGAAAGAGAGAGAATTAGCAAAGACAAAGGCGGAGAGAGAAAGAAATTGAGTTGGAAAGCTGACTAGTGAGTGAATTGGACTGGCAACAGGCTGAATTCCTGAAGCACATCTCTCAGGCCAAAGTTTAGGCCCGTCTGTGAGAGGAATACCAAGCGAGCCAAGCCGGGAGTCCCGAACAATGAGGAGAAGGCACACAGCGCCAGCTCCAACTTTCAAAGAGCTTCAAAAAAATGCCCATCTCATTTGCCCTCCGACGAACATCCCCGGCAAAGGCATATTGTGATGGTAATCATACAGATCACATACACGCATGCATATTTTCCCCCAACGGAGATGAATGGGCGCCTTAAATAAAACCAGGAAGATGTGTTTGGAGTGTTTGCTGGAACAGAACAAGCCCTTGTTTAGCAGCAGAGAGGCACTAAAGGGAAGCCATGAAGGTGATGAATGGAAGGTCTTCAAATGTTTAGCCTTAAACCAGCACAATGCCATCTGTGAAAGCCTATATGACAAACAAATTCAAGCTTTAACGGGGTAATCGCGGTAATTATCTGCGCCGCTGCTGCAAACATCTCTCAATTGCTTACATATTTGTTGTTGGAGACATCTGGTATTAGTTTATCATGCTTCATAGGATCCACTTAGACTGACTTAATTAAACAAATGTAAATTCATTCTTTAATCCAGCGTGCCAAAACTCGAAAACACCCTGAAACCAGGGCTTTCCAGCCAAAGCCGTCGCTCACGCCGCCGCTCTCTTCTACCAAATAGGGCTCTTGAGGCTGTTTGTTGAAACGCGCACGCTCACCGTTTACAAATATACAGAATATTTCCCATACTGCAGATTTCCGGCTGCAGGTTTAGAATGCGTGCAAAAATGTGCATGTTATTGCTGTCTTTGTGCAATAGTAAAAAAGTGATGAGAACATACACAAATTGACACTGATGGATTGTATATTTGATATTTTGCATTTGATTTTTTAAAGTTGCATTGGAGCACGTTTTACAAAAAATACTATTCCAGTTTTTTGCATGTGTTGGAAGAGTAAAAAGTGATGAAAACTCACATAAATGGTCATTTTGAGGGAGTTATGTTATGCAGGAAAAGCAGAAAATAGATTAACATTAAATAAACTACACTTCTAAGTTGCAAATAAAGATTATTGGAGTATGTTTTGGACAAAAAAAAAAAAATATATATATATATATATATATATGTATATACACACTATTTCAGTTCGCAAATCATTTCGTGAATTAAATTTTAATTTTAATTTTTTTTTTGGAGTAAAACCATGGTTAATATTCGTTAATTCTCTGTGTGGGTACATTGCCAAGCAAGTGAATGAATCTTCCTCAGAAGAGACCAAAACAGCAGCTCACTTCAGTGTCTGACTAATATTATAATCACATCCATAAGCTTTTCGTGAAATTTGGATGAACTCATTAATCTGTTGTTTGATCTCTTCATATTAAAGGGGTCATATGATGCTGCTAAAAAGAAATTATGTTGTGTATTTGGTGTAATGAAATATGTTTATGCGGTTTAAGGTTAAAAAAACACATTATTTTCCACATACTGTATATTATTGTTTCTCCTCTATGCCCCGCCTTTTTGAAGCGCATCGATTTTTACAAAGCTCATCGGTCTGAAAAGCGAGGTGTGCTGTGATTGGCCAGCTATCCAGTGCGTTGTGATTGGCCGAATACCTCAAGCGTGTGATGGAAATGTTACGCCCCTCACATACTGTGAGGCCCTGTCCGGCCGGAGCGACGAGACAAAAACATTAAAACCCATTATAAACGAGGCATTTGTTGCATCCAGTGGGGACATAATTACTGATTATAATGACTTATACTGTCTTTTTATGCGTTGCGTTGCATCGCGCCTCGTAAACATAAAACCATGTCTGCATTTGTGATCGGAGAAATGGCAAACAACAAGCGCTACTCTACACTGCTCAAAACTCGCGTTTGAATCATCAGTGGCAAATCCTTTAAATATGAAAACGTACTTACGTGAGTCAGAACTGCCGGCATTGTAGTCTACTCTCCCAGGTTCAGGAAACAGTCCTCCATAAAATGTGCTGCACACATCTGAATATTTCGGTTGAACTGTTCTGGAACAGTGTTGTAAATACAACTTAACCACTGATTTCTAGTCGTGTCCTCTTTT
>NW_015505628.1:377324-378889 GCF_001515645.1 Sinocyclocheilus grahami
GCTTCGTCCACGGTGAAAGCCGATCCGGCGATCCACAGCGCAAAGTTGATGTATTTCCTCAGCGACCAGCACGGATCAGCTCCAGGCATGACGAAGCAGATATCATCCTCTTTTGGAAGACCAAACAAAGTAGTTTCGCTTTCACAACGAAGCACACAGCGTCTTCACGACATGGCTGCAGCGTCAACAACAATACTACAGCGAGAATAAAAGTTACGCCTTCTTTCTTTGCGTGAACATTTGGCCGGCGTTATGCAAATCTTCCCACACAGTGAGGTAGACATGTGGGGTCGTGTTAGAACGAGCCGTTTTAGGTAGGCGTGGTTAACTCTTAACTTTTATTAAGAATATCTCTTTGGATTTGAGACTTTAGTCTTTGCAACTTTACAGATCTTCTTTATGCACCAAGAGCTTGTAACATTCCAAAGAGAAAGAAAAAATTTAAATCACATCATTTGACCCCTTTAAGGAGAAAACAAAAATCGGACATCGCTTGTTATGATTTTCAAGGGTGTAGAATTTAGTAGAGATGCTATGACATGATCCTGCCGATATCAGACACTACTAAATTGTCCCTAGCAATAATTTTGATCAAACAATTACATGTTGTCTGCCGCTGTCCCCACCAATGCCAAAATCAAACCTACGCCCTTGCAATAAAAGCACCATATTTTTAACACTTTAGTACCTGTCTGTAGCTCGGGGAGTCACGTGATCAATCTGCTGAACTGCTGAAACTCGATCTGCCTGCAGTCAACATGATGCTCATTTTGTGTTTTCAGGCCTCAACGCCAAATTAGCTGAGAGAATACATTAGCATATTAAGTACAAACTCACACACTCTTATCTGAGAGAGTCCCTCGCTCTTAGAAAACACATATGAATCACTCATGGACCCATTAACCCCAGCCTTCTCACATTCTAGGAGTCTGTTTAACTGTAACGTAGCATATATGTTTAGTTTCATTACACACACACACACACACACACATGCACATGCACACGCACACGCACACACAATAGAGTAGAAACAATTTTCACTCAGAAATTGTTAAATTTCACAAGTACAAAGAAACAGCAAGTAGCACATTGAATATAGTATTTTCTTGTCAAATGTGCTATAAAAATCTGTTTAATTTTTATAGTAAACAGTGCATTTTTACAGGACAATAAAACGCAACAGAGACTTAATATTTTCCATTCGTTTTCTGTAGAGACATTTTAAAAAAATTTAAAAAAAAGGGTTGAACTAAAGCAAACAGCTAGCTGTGAGATAAATCATCAGCAACTAAAAAATAAAGAAAAACAGTGCACTTAAAACCCACACAGCATTGTGATTGATGTAATTAAATGATGAAAAATGTGTGAATATATATATATATAAGAGAAAGAGTTGTACAGTAAATAAATAAAGTACAATAAATGTTAATTCTTTCATTTATCATTTATTCATTTTTTTAAGTTGGTCTGTCTACCAAAGGTTTATATATATACTGTATATATATATATATATATATATATATATATATATATATATATATATATATATATATATATATATATAT
>NW_015505628.1:378940-382276 GCF_001515645.1 Sinocyclocheilus grahami
GACTTTAATTTGTTCAAAAGTGATTGTGCAATTTATCTCAAGTCAGAAGCTAATGTGATTGATGTAATGTTAGCTAATCTCTCAAATGTATTTCTCAACTAAAAGATGTAATCTGTTAAAACAACATTCCGTGAATCAGTATATTGTCCAAGGTCTGACAAACTGATTATCCTCTTTGAGATTGCATTCTGTTAGAAACCAATTGGAGCTCTGATAATTTGATAAAGAATGTTTAATGTCTGTAAATGTAATAATATCTGATACTTTCGGTGGGAGACAACAACATGAGTGGCAAAGGAAGATTCAGTGCATTGAGACTCTATAATTTGTTAGATCGAATTTTGGGTAGATAATTCAAGAGCTTCTTCGCTTGGGAAGGTATGCTCTATTGCAAGAAATATTGCAAGAAATTATATAAAATTGGTCGTTAAGTCTACTCACCATCAAACTTAGTCTTGAGAATAAACTCCCGGTAGAATCTCTTCCCATTGCCTGGCTTCATGGCATCGCAGACCTTTGTGGTATTGGGGCACACAGCTTGTCGCATGTTGTGTAGGGCATAGGCCATTGCATAGACTGCATTCACCACAAACATGATCTTTGATTCTGGCTTAAATGACCCATCCCTCAGGCTATTACTGGCACAGCCGTGTTCGTGTAGACGGCAGCCAAACCTGTGCTCCCAGAATTCCCTAAACCATGGGTTCCGTGTGTTCAGCTCCGGTGTTAGCTTGGTAAAATAGTCCTCAAACTCCCTGATGGAGTATGAGGCAAGCTCAATGGTGAAAGCCCCGTTAGCAGCCTTCTCGCTGCCATGGACTACGCTTTCCTGCGCTCCCCAGCCATCACTGGCCACCCAAATGAAGGTAGCATTCATCCTAGCCGCGGCAGTGAGCAGTTCCCTTGCATCTTCACTTCGGGTGAAGAGGATCACCACTTTGGCATTGGCTTTTTGCTGGAGTGAGCGAATAACATTTTCGTAATTTCCTCTGTTTACTGAACGGCTGACTTTTACTGAAGTTGCGATGCAGATTTGGCGTACTCTGGCTTCTTGTTGAAACGCATCAATACCCGTCTCACCGTAGTCTCCCTCTGAGGCTACAGTGGAAACGTAGGTCCAGTTGAAGTACTGTAGGATCTCAGCAATGGCTTTAGCTTGATAGAAGTCTGGTGGGACAGTTCGGGCAAAATAATCATAACGGGATTTGTCACTGAGCTTGGCACTCGTGGAAGCATAGCTTATCTGTGGAATCTGGAAGAGTCTAAGAAGGTTTGCCACCTGCAAAGAATAAAAAAATTATTGATCATTAAGCAGTAATACTTTTGTATATTGCTATTTTAACCAACCATTTTACTACACTTTGCATAGACCTGAGATTTTTTTTTAAATGTAGCTTTGGCAGTTGTTTCATTAAATGAATTATGCATATATATATATATATATATATATATATGTATATATTTTTTTTTTTGGGGGGGGTATTTTACTGCTGATAACCTAAATGTTGCGCTCTAGATCCTAAGAAACCGCCTCGATATCTCAATCTTTGTACAATGAGAACACGGTTAACAAAGTTTGCCTCACAATTCTCATTATAGTGAAACAGCGGGTATGGGAATAACTGGTTTGGAATGGGACTGGTGTGTGAACGTGTTTTTCGCCTCTCAAAGCAGAAGGGGGCTTAATTTCCATGAGAAGCGCACTGAAGGAAAAGCCATTTTGCATCGATTGTTTCAGCCAAGCAGCTGTCATTTGCCCAACATTACACATTCTTCATTGCTCCATGCTAATTTTTCAGAGGGACAATTTTTCTACAATAAGCACTCCAGCTAGTAACAGAAAGCCTTTTATGGTCCGAACCCCAGGGAGCTACGCAGCGTGCCAAGTTAAACAATGGCTCAATGCTTCGACCGGGTTCCTTCGCCGTCAATAATACGCCATGAAGTTCATGGCACCCAACGTCCAGCCCGGCTCTCCACTCAGCACCTGGTTTCCCTCCCGCCCTGGCAATTAATCAAGATATCAATCAATATTGACAAGGTAATGGTCGAAGCACTTACAGGCCGCGGCGCAACGGGAGCGCTAACTAGCACAGGTCGCTTCAATTTCTATCTATCGATTGTTTTCAAAATATCTGACGCAAGATGTAAGAAAGAAATTGCCTAAACCTGCTGTTCTTATGCTGGTTGGCAGATCTTAGCTGGTTTCCAGCCTGGCCAAGCTGGTGTTCAGATGGTTTTAGCTGGTTGGTCATCTAGTCTCCCAGCATTACTAGCTAATACCAGCTAAAACCAGCCAGCAAACCAGCTATGAAAAGGCTGCAAAACCAGCTAAAACCAGTCAAGCAGCCTAAGCTGGAATCAGCTGTTTTTACAGCAGGAATGTCAGACCGTTCTTGAGTTATCACAAAAACAATTTTAAAGGGGTCATATGATGCGATTTCAATTTTTCCTTTCTCTTTGGAGTGTTACGAGCTCTTGGTGCATAAAGAAGATCTGTAAAGTTGCAAAGACTCAAATCCAAAGAGATATTCTTTATAAAAGTTCAGAATCAGCCACGCCTACCTAAAACGCCTCGTTCTAACACGCCCCCAAATGTCTACCTCACTGTCTGGGAAGATTTGCATAATGCCGCCCAAATGTTCACGCAAAGAAAGAAGGCGTAACTTTTATTCTCGCTGTAGTATTGTTGACGCTGCAGCCATGTCGTGAAGGTACTGTGTGCTTCGTTGTGAAAGCGAAACTACTTTGTTTGGTCTTCCAAAAGAGGAAGATATCCACTTCGTCATGCCTGGAGCTGATCCGTGCTGGTCGCTGAGGGAATACAACAACTTCGTGCTGTGGATCGCCGGATTGGTTTTCACCGTGGACGAAGCAGAGTCCAGCCCGGGGTCGTCACATGTGGTTGCCGCTCCTTCGTCGGATCCGCCGGGGGCTCTGTTCTCGACCCCGCCGCCTCTGCTCACTCTAGCCCGGCCTCAGCTCACGCTAAGCCGGGGCTTCCGCTCACGCTAGGCCGCTGTGTGTTTCGTTGTGAAAGCGAAACTACTTTGTTTGGTCTTCCAAAAGAGGACACGACTACAAATCAGTGGTTAAGTTGTATTTACAGTTTAACGCAAATATCTAGATGTGTGCAGCACATTTTATGGAGGACTGTTTACTGATCCTGTGAGAGTAACTTTAGACTAAAATGCCAGCAGTTCTTACTCAGTACTGACAGTCTGTAAGTACGTTTTCATTTAAAGGATTTGCCACTGATGATTCAAACGCGAATTTTGAGCAGTGTAGAGTAGTGCTTGTTGTTTGTAATTTCTCTGATCACAAATGCAGACAGAG
>NW_015505628.1:383458-391251 GCF_001515645.1 Sinocyclocheilus grahami
GTCACATGTGGTTGCCGCTCCTTCGTCGGATCCGCCGGGCGCTCTGTTCTCGACCCCGCCGCCTCTGCTCACTCTAGCCCGGCCTCAGCTCACGCTAAGCCGGGGCTTCCGCTCACGCTAGGCCGCTGTGTGTTTCGTTGTGAAAGCGAAACTACTTTGTTTGGTCTTCCAAAAGAGGACACGACTACAAATCAGTGGTTAAGTTGTATTTACAGTTTAACGCAAATATCTAGATGTGTGCAGCACATTTTATGGAGGACTGTTTACTGATCCTGTGAGAGTAACTTTAGACTAAAATGCCAGCAGTTCTTACTCAGTACTGACAGTCTGTAAGTACGTTTTCATTTAAAGGATTTGCCACTGATGATTCAAACGCGAATTTTGAGCAGTGTAGAGTAGTGCTTGTTGTTTGTAATTTCTCTGATCACAAATGCAGACATGGTTTTATGTTTACGAGGCGTGATATACTGTCTTTTTACGCGTTGTGTTGCATTACAAGTCATTATAATCAGTAATTATGTCCCCACTGGATGCAACGAATGCCTCGTTTATAATGGGTTTTCATGTTTTTGTCTCGTTGCTCTGGCCGGACACGTCATCAACAGTATGGTGAGGGGCGTAACATTTCCGTCACACGCTTGAGGTATTCGGCCAATCACAACGCACTGGATAGCTGGCCAATCACAGCACACCTCGCTTTTTCAGACCGATGAGCTTTGTAAAAATCTATGCGTTTCAGAAAGGCGGGGCATAGAGGAGAAACAATAATGTACAGTATGTGGAAAATAATGTGGTTTTTTTACTTTAAACCGCATAAACACATTTCATTACACCAAATACACAAAATAATGTTCTTTTTAGCAGCATCATATGACCCCTTTAAAGTAGCCTAAACAGGTTTGATCTCAATTCATGATCATCTCAAGCAGGGGTTTAGCTGGTTGGCCAACTGTCCGATTCAAATAGTTTTTTTTTTCCTTTTTTTTTCCAGAGAACTGGTTCTTTCTGACATTTGAATGAACTGATTCAAATAACCGACTCTCCAGTTTGTTAGCATAATCACATAATGGTGTAACATATACTTAATTATATTAATAAAGTACCCACAAATTATGTGAAATGAGGATGTTTTACATGTCTAAAGCATATACATATACAATGAATAAACGATTCTTCTCAACAATTTCGCCCCTTCGGTTGGTCTCCGGTTGGAGTCCGAACTGTTTCCTCAGTTCAGTTTATGGTTGGAGTGAATGAGTTGGCAAAAACCAACTTAATTTGTTGGCTCATTTTGAGTCAGAGTGACTGTCAGACGTCTGAAAGTAAGTTTTAATTGAGTAACTTTGAGATCTGTGCTGATTGAGCCATGAACTGTTTCAAATGGTTCAGTCCGATTTGGTGAACTGGTTCAACTAGTTCACTAAAAAGAACCGGTTCAAAAGAATGATTCATTCATGAACCTGACATCACTATTTCCAACCTAACAGCACCCAAACTCCTCGAAAACCATCAAACCAGACCAGACTGGCCATTTTGGTGGCCAGTTAAGCCCAACAGACCTCTTCAGGCCATTTGTTTCATGCAACTTTCTCACATAACATGGAAAATGTTGTTATCCTTGCAGAACATGGCATGTCATCAGTTAAAGTTGAGCAAATATGAATTATGAGATTTATGCCACCAATCAAAATCTATTTACAGACATGAAGTACCAAGTCAACATAAATCCAAAACTACTTGCATAGATTGCAATATACAATATTTTACATTCTCAATGCTCATTTTTACCCAGGTAAACAAACACTATAATATATTAAGACTGTGTCTTAAAAACTAGTCTGACCAACCAGCAATTAGTCAAGAGGTAATCAGTCCAAACCCCATCAGACCAACAAACCACTTCAGACTGGTTCAAAAAGCTCCGTGCAGCGTTCTAACGTAACATGAAAAATGTTGTTATCTTTAATTTTATACATGCATGCATGTTCTGCAATATCTGGCCTGATTTGCGGTCATCACTTATGAATTTTGGAAATATGAATTATGAGATTGCCACCAATCAAAATTGTTTTACTGACACAAATTACCAAGTAAACATAAATTCAAAACTGCATTGAGAATAATTGTGGTGAAACTTCTCACTCAGAAATTGCTAGATTTCACAAATAATTGTAAAGAAATGGCAAGTAACAATTAAACATGAAATTTTGAAGTACACATTTTCTTGTAAAACGTACTCTTTGTTCTGTGTTCTCTAATTAGGCTACTATGTTCTGTTGAACACAAAAGAAGATATTCTGAAAAATGTTGGTAATCAAACAGTTGACGGTAATCATTGACTTTCATAGTATTTTTTTTCCATACTATGTAAGTCAATAGGGACCATCAACTGTCTCAAAAATCAGTCTCACTTTTTTGGATCCAGATTAGTCCAATCTACTTTTTAATGTAACTAACATAGTTTTGACTAGTCTTAAAAACTTCAAAAAAAAAGAAAAAAAATCGATGACTAACTTGTAAGACTAGTCTAAGAAGTTTATGCAACTGACAACTGTTATTATTCTGTTATTAAGTTCAATACTTGATTAAAAGGCAAACATGCTCACATTCGCATAACACTCTTCAATGCAGACGTCAATGGCACACACAAAAATAACACAATTTGGAAACATTGCTCTATAAATTGATTTCTAGCTGGACTAAAAGCTCACTGGTTCTGTGTATTGTAGATCATGCGAGCAGAAATGCATTAGGTTTGTGTTCACGGGTTATGCTTGACTTCATTGAACTCCTTAAATCTTTTACCTCGCCGCCTCGAGGAACGACTCGCCCCTGCCGACCAAGTCAACTCAATTTGGGTTATTAGAGACCCGAGGCTCAGGAGACCAGCAGAACTTTAAAACGAAGCCTTCACCAAAAATAACAGACTCGTCGTAATCCTCAACATGTTTGGCTCATTTCACAGTCAGACTGTGTTTCTTGGAAAGGCTTTGGTGTGTGAGGACATTGAAGCCCGTCCTGTGTGATCGTACACATGACGAGGGATTATTATGTGTCTGATGACACACAGGGACACCGGTTTTTAATACGGACTTGATATCTTCTGGATTATAGGGCTTTTTTAAATGTAGCGTATCAGGTCAGGAGAGAGCCGTGGGCTAAAATCAATAATGTCCATTGAGAGAGAAGAGGAACATTTGTAAAGGAGGAGGAGAAGCCAAAAAACCCTCATTCACTCCACAACAATAATGTGGCAACAACAACAAAATGATGAGTTGTTTTTTTAACTGGTTTTGCTTTAGAAATTAGGATTTTCTTTGCACATTAAGTGGCATCTCAACACAGCACCAAAATTAAACAAAAACATCCTTAATATCAAACAAATAGACTAATATTTCCATGAACTGCACATGAAACTAATGTTTTACGGCTTCTAAGAAATAAACAGTCTTTGGGTAAGTTCAGAAAAGCATATTATCATACTATTTTTGCTGTATGCATTATGTACGTTGTTCTAAATGTCTATACATTACCATTCAAAAGTTTGGGGTTGATAAGATTTTTTTTATGTTTTTGTAAGAAGTTTCTTAAGGCTGAATTTGATCAAAAATACAGTAAAAACAGTAAACATGTGAATGCGTGTATTATTACAATTTGAAATTACATTTTAATATACATTCACATAAAAAACTGTTATGTTTTCTTATGATGCAATGCAGAATTTTCAGCATCATTACTCCAGTCTTCAGTGTCACATGATCCTTCAGAAATCATTATAATGTTAAAAACATTTATATTTTAATGGTAATTGTGATGCATTTGTTTTTCAGGATTCTTTGATAGTTAGAAAGTAAAAAAAAAAAAAAAAACATGTATGTGAAATTGAATTTTTTGGAACATTCTACGGTGACTGTCTCTTTTGATCAATTTAAAGCATCTTCGATAAATAAAAATATTTATACTGCAAAAAAGATTTTCTTAGTATTTCATCTTTCTTAGTCTTGTTAAAATATATATATTCTATAAAAATTCTATATAAAAAAATATATATATTCTATATATATGTCTTCAAATCAAGACACTTTTACTTTAGAAAAAAATAAAAATATATATTTTAAGTCTTATATTCTAAAAAAAATATTAAAATAATTTTATGCTTAAAACATGAAAAATCATCTGCAAATGTGGTAAGAAAAATGTAACGTTTTCTGAGATATCTGTACTTATTGTAAGCAAAAACTCACTTAATTTTTATCAGTTTTTCAGAAAACAAGACTTAATATCTTTTTTGGAACTCAAGTAAGTCTATTTTCATACGTTTAGCTCTTCATCATGGAAAACAAGACAAAAATGTGTGAAAACATATTTTTTAAATGGTAGTGTATGTGCAAACGCAAAATCGTTGGTGCATTTTGATTGGCCAGCACTTGTGAGCGGTGATGTGACATGCAGGAGTGCAGGCCGAGGTCATCAGTGTGTTTGTGTGTGTGGAGCGAGGGGCACAAAGACGGGAAAGGAGGGCTGATGACAGAGATCTGTGCCAGGGCAATGTGACAGGCCCTTAAGGATCCTTACACACCGCTCACCATGGTGCCTGTTACGGCTGCCGTTCCCCCAAATCTGGAGCGTGGGCCGGGGGTCAGGCAGCCCAGAGTCTCGCTGCAGGGCTCCAGGCCGTCAAGTCAATCTACATCTGCTCGAGCGGCCGAGATGTGCTCGCACACAAACACAAACACACATCAGGTGCATTCAGGATTAGACATGCCTGCCAGCAGAGCAAAGTCACAGCCAGCAGAAACACACGGCTATCAGCTCGTACAATACACTAACAGGACCGCACACACTCGCTGCACACACACATACACACACAATTTTGTTTTTATTATATTTATACTGACCAAATTATATTTTCTATCCCCTAACCCAACCCTAACCCTAAACCTACCCCTTACAGAAAACCTGTTTGCATTGTTACACTTTCAGATAAACATAATTTACTATTTTGAATCATTGTTTCCCATTGTTTACCGCAGGCCGGTCCCCACAATGTCAAAAAAATTCAGGTTTTACTGTCCTTGTGGGGACATTTGGTTATTGTTGGACATTGTTAGCATAAACAAGTACACACACACACACGTACACACACACACACACACACACACACAGATCACATGACTGTTTACTACAGCAGCAGATCTGAGAGAAAATGTTATTGCTCAAAGGTTGCTCTTTTAAAGCTCAAGAGAGTTCTCAATTAAAAGGAAATTACTATTCAGTAATATTATGGATTAGACTGCACTGAGAACAAAATTTGAACTGAATTGAGCAATGACATTAACTTTGCAATGGACACTGGTTAAAACAACACTAAACTAAACTGAGCTGACTAATGACACTATTGTCTTCTATAGAGCTGCTTGCAGCTGAATTTAACTTGATTCATAATTGACAAACTTTGCAACATTGACACTGAACTGAAGTGAGTTGAATAATGACATTATTGTCTGCTGAATTGAATTTGTTTCATAATTGATTCATTTTACGACTCTAAATTGAATCAACATTTAGTTGAATGACACTATTATCTGCTGAATTTAATTTATTTACAAATTATGAACTGAATCACTGAACCTGAAGTGAGTTGAATAATGACATTATTGTCTGATGAATTCAATTTTTTCATAATTGATGAATTTTACAACACTGACACTGTTATTGAACTGAATCAACAGTGAACTGAACTGAGTTGAATTATGACACTATTGTCAGCTGAAAAGAATTTGTTTCATAATTGATAAACTTTGCAATATTGACAACTGTAATTGAACTGAACTGAATAAACATCAAACTGAATCAAGATAAATAATGAAAATTCTCTGCTGAATTGAATTTATTCAGAATTGAGGAACTTTGCCAAACTGACACAGTTATTGAACTGAACTGAATCAACACTAAACTGAATTGAGTTGAATAATGATCTGCCGTAGAGCTGCTTATACTGTAGCTGAATTTGTTTCATAATTGATTAACTTTGCAACATTGAAATGGAATTGAATTAACATTGAACTGACTTGAATTAACATTAAACTGAATTGATTAATTTTACAACACTGACAGTTATTGAACTGAATTGAAGCAACACTTGATTGGATTGAGCTGAATAATGAAACTACTGTGTTCTGTAGAGCTGAACTGAATTTATTTCATAAATGATTAACTTTACAACAACACTGTTATTGAACTGTATTGAATCAACACTGAACATGGATCTTCTATAGAGCTGCTTTAAAGCACAAATTGAATTTGTTCCGTAATTGATGAATTTTACTAATAGTTGAATTGCCTATTTATCATTGTGCAGCTGCTTTGAAACAGTGATTATTGTGTAAAGCGGTATAGAAATGAACGTGACTTGACTTACGTATCAACTTTGTCCTCTAAATATTCCTGTGGAGACATAAAAGAGACACAAATGAGTCGCTAGTTGACATCCAGTAAGAATATAGAACTATAAGATGAATGTTAATAGCAGCTCAGATCATTTGATGAGAAATATTTGAGCTCATATTGTGATATCTGACTTTTGAAGGCAGTGTCTGAGCACATTTTAAGAGATTGCTGAGATCTTTTGAAACTCTAGAGGATATATATATATATGTGGGATTACTGGGAAACACACTCAGTCACAGTTGGTCGGGTGTTGACAGGAGCATATTTGAACATTCGCATGCTGTGATGACACACGGCAAAACAGGGCTGAAAGCGTCCCATATCAACACAGGTGAATCAGCCTTCACACTAAAGCCTTTAAAGCTTCAGGAAGAATGTCTTTGATCGTCTGCTGCCATTGATTTGGCACACTAAAATGAGCAAAGGCGGCTTTGAAAGGGACCTTTTTCCTCAGATGTGTCTAGAGCATTGATTCTTGTTATTGTTCTTCTGATCCCAAGATTAGAGAAATCAATCGATTTCACTCCTGCACACTGTCCAGATGAATCAAATCACTCAGTTATCACTCGGCGCTATTGAATTTATGTCAGTTCACATTTGAAGACATGAAGCATTTTAACCCATGTGAAAATAACAAGCGTAAACATTAGTGATAGACCAATATATATTGTGGAAAACTAACCATAACCCAAACAGAAATGAATAAAATTGCGCTTAAAAATGCATTAAAAAAATCCAGGTTGGCTGTGCTTGTTTGTAACAGTGCACAATTTGGCCAATATCTTGTGATTATATATCAGTATGGTCATTAAATTTAAATAGATACATAAAGTACTACTAAATAAAAATATAAAAATTACTAAATAAAATCAAAAAGAGAAATATTACCATTATAATCTTTCACAGTAAAAAAAAAAAAGTATTTTATTTTACCTTACAACTGTAAACGTTTTACTATCCTGATTTCTTTATTTTTAAATATTTAACCACCAAACTACATAAAAAAATGTTTTTACATTTTTTTTTTACATGTTTTGCAACACAATTTCATACAGCCCTGTTTTGTGGTGTTAAATATTTCCAGAATAAAATGACTGATTTCTTTGTTGTTGTTGTTGTTGTTAAAAGCAGCATTTTATGCAACCTAAATACACGCAATTAAATAATATTGTCAATTTTTTTTTGCACATAATTTGAGAAAACTGCAAATGACAGACAATAAAAATATTATATTTACAAGGGATTTTTTCTGTATTTTCTCTCACGTTTCATCTCAAGCTCTTCGGTGGCAATGTTCAGCTCTCCATCTCTCAGCATCAGTCAATAATATAACCCCCGCCTGC
>NW_015505628.1:391279-429984 GCF_001515645.1 Sinocyclocheilus grahami
CCCCCTCAGAATCATTGACGTCTACATCAGAGAAGCTGCCGAGAGAGAAATGGCAAAATCAAAGCACATGTGGAAACATCTCCTCATCATTTTGAGCTCTCATGTGGCACAGAAAATTGCTCTTTTGAAGAAATCTAAACATGCAGCCCATTCTGCAAACCCACCAAATAATGAGCTTTATTTGTCTTTCGCTCAGAAGCAGCAAATGCAAGTCTGATGTGAAGGCGTCTAACAGACAAACCATAAACACTGTGGGTCTCCATTACAAAATGACATGAAAACAAGGTACAGATTCTAAACTTTCCTCTACAATCAGTCTAAAAGACTACGGCCGATGCATACAGATATGTTTAGTGAGTTTTAAGGATTATTTGAGGTTAAAATGGACTCTTGGACATTCACTTCAGTGTTGACATCAGACTCAACATATGGAAAAATACAGCTTTATGGGAAAATACAAAATACACAACAATGCTCCCTGACACTGAACAGGTTTATCTTTATAGCCTACTCTCCTCAAGGCACAGATATTGTTTCCTGCCTTAAATTCACATAGAAAGTCAAGAATCCCAGTGACCGTAACGAGATATCAACTGACAGTCAAAACAAACGAAACTTCTCCTAAACAACTCCAACAAACGAGAAACAAAGATAAACACTCGCACGTTTGTAGACGAGGTGAGAAATGACGTGGGAAGTGTGAGAAAAAGAGTCACGGTGATAAAAGCCTGTCTGTCAAAATACATCAAGAAAACACAGGCGCTAGACCAATGACAGTCTCTGTGCTTTATGAGAAAACAGAGCAAATCTGACATAGCAGGCCGCACTAACATGCTAACAAAAACATATATTCAAGACAACAAAAGAATTACCAAATGGCAAATAAATAAGCAAATAACCCTGGTTCCTTCAAAAAGGACCAAGTTGAATTTGTCCACTGGATTTTGTATTATTGCAGAAAATAATCTCTCTGTGACCAGCAAAAGTTTATGATTCTTACATGTCCTCACTCTCAGACCATCTGAGATGTAGATGGGTTTGCTTCTTCATCAGATTTGGAGAAATGTAGCATCACTTGCTCAGCAATGGATGCTCTGCAGTGAATGGGTGCCGTCAGAAAGAGAATCCAAACAGCTGATAAAAACATCACAATAATCCACACCACTCCAGTCCATCAGTTAACATCTTGTGAAGCCAGAAGCTGTGTGTTTGTAAGAAACTAATCCATCATTAAAACGTTTTTAACTTTAAACTGTTGCTTCTAGCTAAAATATGAATCCATAATCCATAATAATGCTTTTTATTAGCTGTATTCTGACGGCACCCATTCACTGCAGATGACCCATTGGTGGGCAAGTGATGGAATGCTGATGTTGTTGTTTTTTGTGCAAAAAAAATATTTTCTTACTTCTAAAATCAACATACACTTACTTTTGAAGAAAAATTACTTCATATTTTAAATCTTATTTTGTGAAAATTAAGTGAGTTTATGCTTACTGGCAGATTTTTGTTCTTTACATTTTGAAACATTTTCCATAAAACAAGCATTGATATCTTAAGTAATTTTGCATCTCAAGTAAATGTATCTTGATTTAAGAATATTCAAAGAAATAATTTTTTTTGCACAGTAAATAGGTGACGTTTCACGGTTTCAAAAGCTGCCTTTATTGTGAGAAAAGTTCCAGTCGGATCGCAGCAAAGTCTACAACTGTTGACATCTCACTGCGCCTCTGCTTTCACCCCATTAACAAAAACATCAATACAGGAATCAATTAACTGGTCATTTAATTCATCCTCCAGGAATCGCCCGTCTCCTGAGGGATCCCCACTACTAGGCAATTACAACCTCATAGGTTGGTAAAGATTCTGTATGTGGTGCGATATTTACAAAGACCGGCATTATTCTCCGAGTGGAGTGGGACTGGAAAGACAGAAACGCAGGAGGAGAAGGAGGCCCCAGTTTCTTGAAGGGCAGCTCCTCTTTTGATTGTTATGGGAGAGCTTGGAGAACATTAGCCCCTCGCCAGCAGAACAAAGGTTACGACTCACAGAACACCCTTTAGACTCTTTCTACCTTTTCAAAATCACGCTTTTCTCTGCACTACTTACGGATCCAAAACCCTCCCTTCAGCAGCCGCAGTCTGGAGAACGTAAAGCCTGAAAGAGGAGATGTTTAACTGACCCTCCAGATCTCAACAAGCAGCGTTCCCAGAGGAAAGGATTATTGCTCATTCATATCTCACGAGTCTTCATGGAGATCTCAGATGTTTCTCCAAAAATCCCTGAGAAAAAGGTCAACGGTTTTACAAGGTACTGACAGACTCCATATTAGTCTTATGGGTGTGTGGAATTCAGAATTTCAGTTCAGTTCTTGAGTTTTTATCCGAGATAGTAGAATTAAAACTAAAGGAAATTAAATAAATTCATATAATTTAGACAGACAGAATAATAGATAGAAAAAGAAAGAACGATAGAATAGAATGACAGAAGAAACAATAGATAGGACAACAGAATGAAAAAACGATAGAATGATAGATAGGACTATAGAACGATAGAAAAATTGATAGACAGACAGATAGACAGATAGACAGATAGATAGATAGATAGATAGATAGATAGATAGATAGATAGAACGACAGAATGACAGATAGAACGATAGAACGAACGATAGAATGAACGATAGATAGATAGAACGAAAGAACGAACGATAGATAGAATGATAGAACGATAGAACGATAGATAGAATGATAGAAAGAACGATAGAACGAACGATAGAACGATCGATAGAATGAACGATAGAACGAACGACAGAACAAACGATAGATAGAACGAACGATACATAGATAGAACGATAGATAGATAGATAGAACGATAGAAAGAACGATAGAACAATCGATCGATAGAACGATCGATCGATAGAACGAACGATAGATAGAACGATAGAACGAACGATAGATAGAACGAACGATAGATAGATAGATAGATAGATAGATAGATAGATAGATAGATAGATAGATAGATAGATAGATAGAACAAACGATAGAACGAACGATAGAACGAACGATAGATAGAATGACAGAACGATAGATAGATCGATAGATAGAACGATAGAACGAACGATAGATAGATAGATAGATAGATAGATAGATAGATAGATAGATAGAATGATAGAACGAACGATAGAAGGAATGATAGATTGAACGATAGAACGAACGATAGAACGATTGATAGAACAAACGATAGATAGAATGATAGAACGACAGATAGACAGACAGACAGACAGACAGCACTCTTCAGCAAACGCCGTCACTGTCTTAACTCTGTCACTGGGGTAGTAGGTACACATATGTACCATTTAGGTACTTACATTAGTCTTATAGTGTTATGTTTCATCTCTGCTGTATTATTCCTATGTATGTCTGCACTATCATGTATGTTTTCAGTATGTCTGTACTTTCTTCTGCACTGGAAGCTCCTGTCGCCAAGTCAAATTCCTTGTGTGTAAACACTTGTTTATAAAACTCTTTCTGACTTCTAATATGTGCATTTTAGGTACTAATATGTACCTTTTAAAGGTACTAAAATGCATCTTTTTGAGGTACTTTTATGCACCCTTTGGGGTAAATAAGGCACAAAGGTGTACCTTTTAAAAAAGTACCACCCCAGTGACAGCTTTTGTACCTTTTTGTCCTGAGAGCGTTTATTACACTCTCATCTTCTCCACAATCTCAGTTTCCATATTATCCACACTACCTAACTTTAGTATCCAAAGTCAAAGAGGGCCGAGGCGCTTGTTTAAATTCTAGCCCGGGACAAAGCCCATTGACCGACTGTCATGCCGGAGCAGGGAAGGCCTCACAGGGCGAGAGAGGACAGATGCCAGCGATCGAGGAGACACAGACCGATAAAAAGAACACGTAGGCTAGCTTTACTGTAATCTAGGCCTTTAAAAGCCATATCCATTCAGCCTCCGGAGTGCCTCGCTCACACAGACATAGAAAGGCTTTCACTTTCCCCCACCGTCCGTATCTGATAACCCTCTCCCCTCAGAGACACCCTCTCAGAGCTCTGAATGGATATGGCTGCTTGCGTTAAGGCACTGAGTACATTGGCCATTTTCTATGCCCACCTTAATTGTGAGCGTCCAAACAAAGGGTGGGAAAGTTTCTTTAAGTTATGGTACACAAAGGTAACCCTAGTCAGACTCACAAGCTTCACACTAGCTTTCCGGAGGTCAAAGAGGGTCTCGATGTACATCTTTAAAAGAATAATTAATGTTGTTTCAAACTTACATGTCTTGATGCAAGAAATCACAGGGTACATTTTGACTCAGTGTTGCCAGATCTTGCTAGAAAAAACAAAACAAGCACAAGTCCATAATAAACTCAAAACTAAACATATTACCTTTGTGAATAACCCACATACCAAAGAAAAGCACCTGTCTACTTTATTAACTCTGGATCGAACAACAAACGCAAAGACACTTAATAAGAGCGCGCTCTTCTAAATAGCCTTCCAAACATGAACAAAACATGATGGCTCTTTCGATGGTGGTTTAGTTAAAAATCACCGAACATAATGAGTCTTTGTTATCTGCAATATTAATACTTAATATACAACAAAAATAGTGGATACCAAACATGCAATACGGCAAAACAACATGACATGGGGAGTAAATAATGACATTCGTCTGAATTATTATTCCTTTCATCTTAGACTTTAAAAAATATTTTTTAAGTATTAAATAAAGACTGAGTACTTTTTTGCAAGGAAATATTGCATGTGTTTTATGTGTTTATATCTTTTGGAGCTTGACAATGTGGTCAATATGAAGCCTTTAATGACGATTCTTCTAGAGAAAAAAAATAACATAAGTAAATAATGGCATTCTTATGAATTATTCCTTTTTATCTTACACTGAAACATTTTTTTTGAAGTTGTAAACAAAAATATGACTTTAAAATGTAATGTTTAATTCAGTGTGTTCTTTGCAATTCTTAAAGTTTACTAGCAATTTCTGAGTGAAACTTGCACTTGTAATTTTTTTCAGTGTACTTTTCAAAACATATAGAAATCCCTGAAAACTGAAATCAGAGAAAGCTGTATGTACAACACACACATACACAGAAACGTCATCTCCCAACTTGTCCTCACCATTAGTGCATTCCACCTAGAAAAATCTCTCTTTTTGCAGACTGACCCCTTTATGTGGTTTACATTGACACACAGGTGCTATACTTGACCTGGGACACTAATCCTCTGACCTCTGACTCTTCAGATAAAGGCTGAAGGATATACTAAGCCGAGCTGTCACTCAAAGTCCTGGACCAGAAGTGAAACGGCTTGGTTTGAGTCCATAGAAGTGAGTGTCCAGATCTGGGAACAGACAGGGGGCGTACAAAAGATTTAACACACAGCTGTGAACACTATGGTAGTGAACGCTATACATATTTCCCAAAATTCACTTCGGTGGTGTGCTTTAACATCATAAAAGGTGAATGTTTGTTCTGAAAGCCCTAAAACCGGAAGATTTCTTACCTGTCTAAATGAGAAATAGGACCGAAGTGCTTGGGTTTGTCCTTGGCGTCCAACGTTCTTGTCTTAATGAGCTGGATTTGTCCCGTCTTGTCTTGAAGAAGGGTGTGTTTGCCGAGTCTTTCAAGCGAGTTTATGCAGCGTTAAGGGTCCTTTTGAGTGGCAGCGGTTCTTGGGACTCATCAGCGTCATTAAACACAGCAAACGCTTGGTGCTTTTCAAAGCAGATTACATCAGGTCAGCTTCATTTGACCTCAAATTATCCTTGATATATATTTGACCTCTGGGGGTCAGACTCCAGCGGCACTGCTTATTAAAGGACGTCAGCTGAGAGTTTAGCCAAGGTCAGAACCTTAACATTCAAAACCACATCAAGACGGTTTTCTCCATAAATACTGACCCCGGTGCTGTAGGATGGGTAAAGGATCACCGAGTGGCCAAATTCAACTACAAATAAAAAAAAACTACTAAAAGGCTTTTAAAACATTCATTTTAAAAAATCTTCACACAATGCTTTGTCAAGGTAAAGGTTTGTGAAAACATCCTTTTTAAATTTATTCTTTGATTCTCTTGAAGCTAAAAGCTTGTTTTATGTTATAAGACCTATTTAGTGTGACCTATTTTGGTATGACGTCTGGAGTTTCTCAGACTGCAGGTGTCTAATATTTGTAGATTTAGTTTTATCTTCAGCAGACGCATCTAAAAATGCAAGGCCATTTGTTGTGTTTTCCCATGGAATCCGTCAGGGCTTCATATCTGCCTGCAGAGATACTGACAGCGGCCTTAAGCACAGATATCAGACGAAAACTGTGTTTTAAAGTTTTAGGAGGGGGAAGCATTAAAGTGTGTTAAAAGTTTAGACAGACGGATAGAGCGATGGATAGACAGATCAAGAAAAGATGAAAGAAAGGAAAGGATGTGATACATCTGCGAACGAAAGAGCGAGAATGAAAGAATGACAGACAGAATAAGAGAATGATAGAATGAACAATATAACGAGAATGAGGGAATGGTAGATAGAATGAAATGGATAGAATGAAAATGACAGAAATAAGAATAAGAGAACAATAGATAGAATGATACACGAATGAGAGAATGACAGAACGATACATAGAACGACAGAGAGAGAGAGCGATAGATAGAATGGTACAGTGGGAAAAAGAATTATAGATGAGAATGAGAGAATGAGAGTGATATGAGAGAATGAGAGGGTGATACAATGATAAGGCAAGAACGAGAGAATGTTAGAATGATAGAGTGAGAATGATAGATAG
This sequence comes from Sinocyclocheilus grahami, assembly GCF_001515645.1. Classification (NCBI taxonomy): domain Eukaryota; kingdom Metazoa; phylum Chordata; class Actinopteri; order Cypriniformes; family Cyprinidae; genus Sinocyclocheilus; species Sinocyclocheilus grahami. The sequence goes on from NW_015505628.1 coordinate 398,089, forward strand.
AATGAGAATAAAAGAACAACAGAACAATGGATAGAAGGATAATGCAAAAGAAACAATGCTAGATATGAGAACGAGAGAACGCCAGATGGAACATGAGAACGATAGAGCAATACAGCAAAAATGAGAAAAGGATAATGCAAAAATCATATAAAGTGAGAAAGATACGTAGATAGAATGAGAACTGAAGAATGAGAGAACGACAGAACGAGAACAAAAGAATGATAGTCAGAACGACAGAGCAAGAATGATAGAATGAGAACTAAACAAGAGAATAATGAAAAAACGACAGAACAAAAATTAGAACAACAGATGAGAAAGAGAGAATGACAGAATGAGAATGAGCGAATGAAAAAACGAATGAAAGAATGAAAAGGACTAGAAAGAGAATGATAGGCAGAACAAGAAAGAATAAAACCAAAATGAGAGAACAATAGATAAAATGTGAATGAGAGAATGATAAAAGAATGAAGGAATGATAGAATCAAAATGAGAGAACAATAAAATGAGAATGAAACAATGAAAGAAAAAGAATGAGAGAACGATAAAACGAGAATTAGAGAATGATAAAACGTGAATGAGAGAACGATAAAACGAGAATGAAACAATGATAGAACGAGAATGCGAGCACGATAAAACGAGAATGAAACAATGATAGAACGAGAATGCGAGCACGATAAAACGAGAATGAAACAATGATAGAACGAGAATGCGAGCACGATAAAACGAGAATGAAACAATGATAGAACGAGAATGCGAGCACGATAAAACGAGAATGAAACAATGATAGAACGAGAATGCGAGCACGATAAAACGAGAATGAAACAATGATAGAACGAGAATGCGAGCACGATAAAACGAGAATGAAACAATGATAGAACGAGAATGCGAGCACGATAAAACGAGAATGAAACAATGATAGAACGAGAATGCGAGCACGATAAAACGAGAATGAAACAATGATAGAACGAGAATGCGAGCACGATAAAACGAGAATGAAACAATGATAGAACGAGAATGCGAGCACGATAAAACGAGAATGAAACAATGATAGAACGAGAATGCGAGCACGATAAAACGAGAATGAAACAATGATAGAACGAGAATGCGAGCACGATAAAACGAGAATGAAACAATGATAGAACGAGAATGCGAGCACGATAAAACGAGAATGAAACAATGATAGAACGAGAATGCGAGCACGATAAAACGAGAATGAAACAATGATAGAACGAGAATGCGAGCACGATAAAACGAGAATGAAACAATGATAGAACGAGAATGCGAGCACGATAAAACGAGAATGAAACAATGATAGAACGAGAATGCGAGCACGATAAAACGAGAATGAAACAATGATAGAACGAGAATGCGAGCACGATAAAACGAGAATGAAACAATGATAGAACGAGAATGCGAGCACGATAAAACGAGAATGAAACAATGATAGAACGAGAATGCGAGCACGATAAAACGAGAATGAAACAATGATAGAACGAGAATGCGAGCACGATAAAACGAGAATGAAACAATGATAGAACGAGAATGCGAGCACGATAAAACGAGAATGAAACAATGATAGAACGAGAATGCGAGCACGATAAAACGAGAATGAAACAATGATAGAACGAGAATGCGAGCACGATAAAACGAGAATGAAACAATGATAGAACGAGAATGCGAGCACGATAAAACGAGAATGAAACAATGATAGAACGAGAATGCGAGCACGATAAAACGAGAATGAAACAATGATAGAACGAGAATGCGAGCACGATAAAACGAGAATGAAACAATGATAGAACGAGAATGCGAGCACGATAAAACGAGAATGAAACAATGATAGAACGAGAATGCGAGCACGATAAAACGAGAATGAAACAATGATAGAACGAGAATGCGAGCACGATAAAACGAGAATGAAACAATGATAGAACGAGAATGCGAGCACGATAAAACGAGAATGAAACAATGATAGAACGAGAATGCGAGCACGATAAAACGAGAATGAAACAATGATAGAACGAGAATGCGAGCACGATAAAACGAGAATGAAACAATGATAGAACGAGAATGCGAGCACGATAAAACGAGAATGAAACAATGATAGAACGAGAATGCGAGCACGATAAAACGAGAATGAAACAATGATAGAACGAGAATGCGAGCACGATAAAACGAGAATGAAACAATGATAGAACGAGAATGCGAGCACGATAAAACGAGAATGAAACAATGATAGAACGAGAATGCGAGCACGATAAAACGAGAATGAAACAATGATAGAACGAGAATGCGAGCACGATAAAACGAGAATGAAACAATGATAGAACGAGAATGCGAGCACGATAAAACGAGAATGAAACAATGATAGAACGAGAATGCGAGCACGATAAAACGAGAATGAAACAATGATAGAACGAGAATGCGAGCACGATAAAACGAGAATGAAACAATGATAGAACGAGAATGCGAGCACGATAAAACGAGAATGAAACAATGATAGAACGAGAATGCGAGCACGATAAAACGAGAATGAAACAATGATAGAACGAGAATGCGAGCACGATAAAACGAGAATGAAACAATGATAGAACGAGAATGCGAGCACGATAAAACGAGAATGAAACAATGATAGAACGAGAATGAGAGAACGATAAAACGAGAATGGAGGAATGATCGAACCAAAATGAGAACGATAGATCAAATGAGAATGAGAGAATAATAAAACACGAATGACAGAATGATAGAACGAGAACAAGAGAACTATAGAACGAGAACAAGAGAACTATAGAACGATAGACAGAACAGAAACAACAGACAGAATGATAAAGAGAAAACTATGCATAGAATGAGAAAGAGAGAACAAGAGAACAATTGATAGTTTTCATGTGACGTCACACCCGGAGGGCAAACGAAGCTTTGCTGCACTGACCGCCAGTTATTGTTATGCAGATTATATTAAGTAGTAAACGCAGATATTCAGTAAACACCTTGATGATGTAATGATGATGCTACACAATGTGTAAAGTTTCAAATTAAATGGTTTGCCGTATAAAACCATTATAAAGAAAACTGAACCATTAAGCAGATTGCGTTCATATTCCGGCCTCATCTGCTTGCCTATGTAAACTATGCATCATTAATTTGATCTTTTAATATTACTGTTTTAAATATAAGGCACTTTGTGTTTTTTCACTGAAATATCGCCGTGGGTGCTTAATATGAATTGCAAATGACCAAAACTTGTATTTTGTTCTCATACCTTTGTTTTATTCTTTTGAGAGGTGATCTAAATAGTTGCGGCTGGGAAACAGATGGAAAATTGACAGGATTGTGCTGCTGTTACTGTCAATAAAATTACTACTATGACTACTACTACTACTACTACTAAAAATAATATGGACAAAACAATACTTCCAATAGTTAAATAGCTCTAGTCTAACGGTTTTCGGTTGCCAAGTCACACACCAAAAATGCACCTTTGTCATCTGCAATTTACAACAGGTCTGAATGCAGCTCATCCACTCATACTGTCCACTGCTGTGCTGTGCTTTCATATAATCACACACAGGACAGCAGGATTTCAAGGTCAGTAAGTGACCTTGAATGTGTTCTGCCCCAAAGCCGTTTCTGCTCAGAGAGAGTGCTGTGACACATGTGGTTTGCAGAGAAATATGGCCACCCTGAGGCGCAGAAACGCCCTTCATTGGTCGGGTTCCACTCAATCGCTTCTGGACTTGTAAATGTACGACCATTTGTCAAGGAGATCTAAAGATTTGGACACAAACAATGTGGCGTGAAGCGAGGTGGGTGTGGCAATGGAGAAACCAGAGAGTCTAACGCTGAGGAAGTGACATAAAAGGTCAAAAAGTCAGCGGATGGGACAATGCAGAAACAGCACCCCGGTGACCCCACGATTACCACCCTGCCTGCTGCGGAGCAAACTTCTGGAAGCGTCTGCCTTTATCCAAACAGAGCTGCTCGATTATCACACGACAGCACATTAACACGACACCAAACGCTTGCAACACCTACTCACACTTCTGCTCTGTTTGACACCTCCTCAACCAACAAGTCCACATCGAGTTCTGCAACGGTCTGGATCGCGAAAGCCTTTCTCTGTTCGATTTCCAGCACGTTTAATTTGTTTAAAGACCTCGTCGGAGATATTTAGCTTACATATAAACATTCGCTCACACTGCACAACTATGTTTTTATATTTTGTAAAGAGTGTCTGAAGGTTTGTATGGCCATTGTATCATCTGGCAGGTGCTAAAAATCAACTTAAGCAGTAAGAATCGTTCGTAATGTGACTGTACTGTAAGAGTGATTGTATGTTGAGTGCCTTGAATGTATTTTTGCCATTCTAAAATGCTCCAAATAATGGTAAAATAAAAGACAAAATATATATCTAAAATGTTGGGTACCATGAATGTTGCAGGATGCACACTGTAATTGTTAAAATTAGCATTTAAATAAAATTGTTATATATATATACATATATATATATATATATATATATATATATATATATATATATATATATATATATATAAAAATCAAATTATTATATATATACCAAACAGAATGCATCATTGTTAAATTAGATTAGAAAATAATTTTTTTAGATATATTTACATATATTTTATATATATTTTACATATTTATTTTATAAAATATATTTACGTTTATTAAAAATAATTGTAGATAGGTATATAAAATGTAAATGCATTTTAGACAGAACAATTTTAAATACTGTAATTAAACAAGGTGATGAATTGTTTAAATTAGACAGATTGTTTTTAATCATTTAAAAATAAATGAATGAATAAAAATCTAATTTGGCAGAATTATAATAGAATACAATTTGAATTTAGGGAAGTAGAATTAAAATGGAATGTAATTCAAAGACATATAATATAATTCATGCAAGACTGTTTTTAGTTTTTTTAATCAATTGAATTTTTCAGTATTTTTTAGAGGTTTAAACACATCGCTAACACTAAATGGGAGCAAAAACAATATATATTCTAGGCTAAAAACACATTGACCCACACCAGCTTTGTCGCAGACCCTATAAAAGGCCAATACGGTGCCGCATCCGAGGCTCCTAATGATGCAGCTCATCCATTAAGCGAGCGCACAAACCCATTCACCTATTAACTGCATTAAAATCAGCCTGTCCTCGCGCGACCTCCCCTCAGGCCTGCGGTGGGGGAGGCCTCCTTGTGGAGATGCATCTATTGTGGTGCGAGCGCGCGGCTCCCCCATTAGCACGGCAGTCACCACAATGTATCTTTAGGAGGGTCAGTCCTGAGTTCTGGTTAAAATATCACAATAACAGCGTGCTGATGCTTTTCCCACGACCCTCCCATACACAGCAGGCCTCCCCGTCCCTCCTCTGGCCTTTACCGCGGTACAACTCCTCCACCGGCCAATGAAAAGGTTTACAAATCATGGGCTCTTTCGCTGGTGAAAACGGGAGTCTATAGACCTCTGGGTCAACAAATTACCGCTAGGACAATGACGTGCGTGTACATATAGGATATATTAGCTTTAAAAAAGATTCAAGGTCTTATTACCTGCTTCGAATCGGTGGGAAAACAAACACAGATGAATTTCGGACGCACACACGTCCAGTCGAGAGGTTAGACATACGGCTTCAGTGTCTGAAATTAGTTTTGAAGGCAAATATAAAATACACCGAGATAAAATAGTGACGAAAACTAACATTTCGACTCATTATACATAAGTGTTTATCATTTAGTTGCTGCAATCTAGACAAAGAAGCAGCTTAAATATAAATGAGTTCTCATTTGTCATGTTAAAATTAGCTTTTGTTTAATAGTGCAGTCTGCACTGCACTATTGTGTTTTCGTATTCCTTTATGTCAAAAAGAAAATGCTTTGAAAGAAAATCTTTCAGTACTGTAAAGTAACCCAGAAGAAAATTGTATTCTTCCATTATATTGCAGAAAGACTATTTATGATTCACTTAAGTTTCAACTTATAAAATGTTTCTTTTAAAACTGCTAAAGCCAAAAAATCTGTGGACAGCAGCTCTTTGATCTTGAGAAAATGTCCTATTTACATCTAAGACTTTTAATGCACAAATCAATAAATCAATCAGTCAAATAATAATAAAAAAATAAAGAAAGATTGTTAAAATTGTTAAAAAAACTGAATTGAACCAAAAAAAATTATTTAAAAATTAACAATTTAAATAAATAAAAAATAATTGTATATATATATAAAAAGCAGAATTTTAAGTTGTAAGCAAGCAGGGCAATACAATTTGAAATTTAGGAAAGCAGAACTAAAATGGAATTAAATTCAAAAGTCAAATGTAATAATTTATGTAAGAGATTTTTTACATGTATTGTAAATACAAAATATGACAACTAAAAAAATGCAATTGAAGCATCTTTATTTCTTTTTTTAACATTTTAAATGTAGCATTTTAAATGTACTTCTTGCATTGACTCACAGAGAACATACATTAATTAAAAAAACAATATAACACATCAAGTTTTTTTTTTTCTTTTTTTAAACATCAGGCATCCCTGCAACAGAACTCTCTTTTGGAACCTTTATTTTTAAAAGTGTATAAGAAAACATCTGTAGTTGTACAACAGAAAAATCTCTTTAACTCGACTGTTTCCCCTAGACGGCAATGAGATTAAATGCGGAGTCTTCTGACACAGAGATGTTTGTCCTGAAAGACACCAGTAATGTCACATGTCTCCTCTACATTCTTAAAAATTAAGGTTCTTTATTTGCATCAATGGCTCCATAAAGAATCCTTTAACATCCACGGAATCTTTCCATTGCACAAAAGGTTCTTTTGAATATTCAAATGTTCTTCACACTAAGAAAACGAATGGTTCTGTTCACAGAAAGGTTATCCAAAGAATTAAAAAAGAATGAAAAAAAAGAACCATTTTTTTTTCTAAGTGTGAAGAACATTTTAACAATCTAAAGAACCTTTTGTGGAATGGAAAGTTCTATGGATGTTAAAGGTTCCATCAATGCCAAAAAGCACCTTTATTTTAAGTGTAACAGTAAGCAGTTCTCTGATGCTCTCACTGGTCAGTTGGAGGTCTCAGCACTTGCCATCTCATGCAATTCTTGACCATAATGATCAACAGCGGTCATTTCAAATAAGAAAGTTGATGCACCGAGGGCGAGCTGAACTGAGAGAGCGTGAGCAGACAGTCCGTGAGCGGTAATTGTATTTGTGTGCTTGTTGCCCCTGCGTGGCACGGTCCCCCCCCCGACTCTTGCCCCTTAACCAGGGTAACAGATTGGCATGCATAGCTAACAAACCTGATTGTCTGTGCTTCTTTGTATAGGCAGCGAGCCCTGCGAGAAACCCCGATTACAGAGTTTGGCATGCCACCCGATCCATTTTTTGGAGCGGGCCCCTTGTACATCAGCGACAAGCATAATGCGAAATGAATTCGCCGCACTCACCGGGTAAATACATTTTAAACACTTTACCTCTGCCAAACAATGGCCACCGGCTATGCCTGTTATCTGCCGATTTATCAGGCGAAAAACCAGCGGAGGCCGGCGGTGACAGTGTGAAAGTGGAAGCAGGACTCTTGGCACGGCCGGCGAGACCCCGGGTGCACAGATGCGCTTAAAGCCGAAATGTGCAGCCACTCTATTCACCGTGCTTATTGTTCTGATAAAACAAAAGCCGAATCAAGAGTATCAGCATCTGTCTTCAATCTTTATGTATTTACGGATGAAATGATTTTCCCATTAGCGGGGCTCACGGAAACTCTTTGCATATTCATGCTTCTTTATTTGAGAAATGCACTGTATGCTAATGTTCTTTTTAATGAATGTGAATATGGAATTATGAATATGAAATGTGTATTTATCATCAATTAAGCATCAAGGAACAAAAGGCAACATGGCATGGCCTCAAGTGTCTTGCTGTTATTTTAAAATGGTAAAAATAATAATTAAAAAAATTATAAAATAACAAATATAACAATACAGATAAAAAAATAAATAATAATACATGTACAAATAAAACAAAAATAATACATAATTAAAATAAACCTATTCTATAAAATGGTAAAAAGTAATAACAAAAGATAATGAATGGATAATAAGAAAGTAAAACAAACAAATAAATACAAATAAAACTAATTAAATACATGAACATAAATCTATTCTATAAAATGGTAAAATAATAATCAAAGCTCAAATAATAAAATAAAACAATGAATAAATAGACAGAAAAAAAATACATATATATATATATATAAATTATTCTATAAAAGTGTAAAAATAACAATAACTCAAATAATAAAATAAAAAATGAACAACAAGAAAATAAAAAAAAATTATAAAATATAGAAATATAAATATTCTATAAAATGATAAAAAAGTCTAATAATAAAATAAAAAATAATGAATAACAAATAAAATACATAAATAAAAATCTGTTCTATACCATTTCTATTTTACAAAATGGTAAAATTAAAAAAATAATTAATTAAAATAGCAATAAATAAATAAATTCAATAACATTTTTGCCATTCTAAAATGGTAAAAAATAATAATAAATTAGAATTTAATAATTAAAATGAAAGACATGACTGTAGTAATTTTTGAAAGTATTTTTTTAGAAATACAATTTTTCAGTATTTCCATGAAGTAGCTTTTGTTATGGACCACGGTGGAAGATCACTTCATTTTCCAGTTTGCTTTAATTTAATGTCTTGAGGCCAAATAACATGAAACGGTTACCAAAACAGAAACCTTTCATTTAAGACGTGACGCATTCTTGACCATTTTGTCATTTCTTTGGACTATTAGAATCATCCTGTTGTCTCAATTTTTGAATTACAATTCAGTAAATTCCACTTTTTCATTCCAAATTCAACATCCAGGGAGCATGGCCAATTTCATCCAAATTCATGTGCATAATTATTTTGACATTCAGAACAGTCGCTCTTATTTTTGCCAAAATCAAAAACACTTTTGGACATTAATTGCATTAGCAAAAAAACAGCAGCCTGTGAAACAGCACCTAAAGCCATGTGAGGACACTGACCAGATAAAACCCCTATCAACACACACACACACACCATATGGCTCCCACACACACACACACACTCACACACACATCCATTCACTCATCAACAACATAATGAGCATCATTCACATTAATGGCTCCTCCAAACCAAAGCGGCACAACCAACCAGCTCATTCCAAAGACACAAACGACCTCAAAAACACAGAAAACCAGCATTCATCGCATGAACAACACGCCAATAGAGAAAGAGATTGGGAGCAATGCGTGTCCAGCGAGCGGAGCACAACAGCCGGACTGAGAGTGTGAGTTAGAGTGTGTATGTGTGTGTGGTCTTTAGGTCATCCTGAGCTCAGTTGCCCAACAAACACATGCCATCCCTGCGGCCCCCCCGCTGAGTTCCTATCAGGCTCAGAGCTCAATCACCGGCGCGCTCATGCAGCAACAACCCCAAAAACCTCCATCCTTGAGACCCGAGCACCACCCGATTACAGCTCATGCATCCTTAAAGCTCTCCCCATCATCGTAAAATGACTTATTTATGGGGTGTGACCTCGATGCAGAACGCGCTGGTGCTTTTTCAGGATAGCCGTGTTGTTTTCGGAGGCTCTCTCAAAGGTCACGGCACCGACAGAGATGGAAAAATAGGCGCCCCGCATCGTGCAACATGTTGCCTGAGCCGCAGCGAGGCTTTAGGAATATTATGACACATCGTCTAGAGGCAGGGTGTTTACCGTGATGCCATCTGTGCCGCGCTCGGCCAGTGAAGATGTAAAGAAAATTTTATTTCTTGGTATGCATGCATTCCAATATGCAGATTCTTGGTACAATTGCAGGGTTGTGGGTTTCTTCAAAAGCTGATGCTGTTGACAAGTTTTCTTAAAGGCCGTTTGGGGTGGCGTCACGCAGGTGTGAGGAATTAGCGATCGGGAACACCTGTGCCATCCCAAAAAACCTGTAAATGCCTTTTCAGGCCACATCCGGAAGTTATGGCACATCTGAATCCAGTGTCCAGTACTAAGATGGAAAATTAAAATCACAAATGAGCTCTTTTTTTTTAAATGTGTCAATTTTTAGATAGTAATGAGATTAAATGGAGAGCAATTGGGACATTTTCGCTTTTAAGATGCGTTTTCTCAAGTCACAAATTGAGATATTTATCTTTAATATTTCAATTTTCAGATGAAAGTGAGATAAAATGCATCCTCTAAAATTCAAATCACAGATGAGATTTCAATTTTTAGATAGCAATCAGATGAAATGTAGAGAAAATTTTGTCATATTTACCCGCTTTTCTGATGGGTTTAATCATGAGTTGAAATATGTCGGTGGAAAAGCCGTCTTTAATACTCACCGTCCCCATCTCGGGTCTAATGAGTAAAACAGGCTCCGCTGTGACGGATGACCTGTGAAATGACCGCTGCCAGTTTGTGTGAGGGACACGATGGTTTCAGATATCTGCAAACAATGAGTCGAAGCCGTAGATTGATGGCACAGGTACGTGAGACCGAACGCTTCAAGTGTGTTCGGCGGGAGACAAAGGAGAGACGTGAGGAACTCCAGACACAAACTCAAGTGCAAGTGCAAGAGACCACTGGGACAAAAAAAACAAAACAAAACAAAAAAACAACAACCTCACTGTGTTCATCACCTGTCCAGAGAGACACAAGAAACTCCACAAAGTACCTGCAAGCAAGAAAAAGTGTCCTGTGACTCAATTGGTTTTTACTGCAATTAATTGAGGTACTTTTTTACATTTGATTTCAATTAAACTTGACTTAATGTCACATTAAAATAAGCAAAATGTGGTTGGCCATGTTGTTTGTTGGTTTCATCCAGTTTAAGTGGTCAGTTTTTTTTGTTGCACTTTTTGGCATGTTTTGCTATGCAGTCATTTAAAAGAGCTTGTTCACACCTAAAAGGGTGTTCACACATGCATCTAAAGCGACTTCCATTGCATTAGGTATACAGTTTATCGGTTCCTGCATTCCCTGGGAATCAAACCCATGAACCTTTGCATTGCTAGCGCCTTGCTCTGCTGTTTCCCCAATTACATTTACATTTACGCATTTAAAAAACTTTCATCCAAAGTGACTTGCATTGCATTCAAGGTAAACATTTGATGATTCCCCTGGGAATCAAACCCATGACTTAAAAAGTAAAAAGGCTTTGTGCCTGGATTTGAAAATGGATTCAGATCTGTTTTTTTGTCCCCTTGATAGGGCTTCAGTCCAGTTATTATTATAATAGACATTTGTAGAACTGTTCCTGTAGTAATGGTTGAGTTTAATGCATTATAGTTGGTTAGCCTGTCATAGGTTCGGATCCACCCAAGGTAAAGTGAGGCAAACACATCTTGAGATGAACAGAGTGCCCCCTGCTTGTTGACCTGTCAAATCATTCAGAAATGGGCCGCAGGTTTGAAACGCTTTTGTTTTAGCTGCATGATGAGGGGGGACGCGAGCAGGTTCTTAACCCTGTGACCCTCCCTTCCTCTCTCGTGCCCACCAGTGTCAGTTTACATAACCGATATTTGTTTACAGTACACGCTGCTTACTTTGCAGCAGAATTACGGTAATGTATGTGAGAAAACATGCCTCCCGCTGACCATTTGAACATGGGAAGAGTAGCTTCTTCAGCATTACCTTTCAAGATCCGTTCATGAGTTTATGTGCACTTGGGTTATTATAGTTGACTAAAAATATTAAAAAAAGTTTACTTGAAATAAAATACATGTCATAAAAATATAATGTTATATATTTTGAATGAATTATTATACTTTATTAAAAATTTAAATATGAAAAAACTTAGTGTAACTTGATGCACTAAAATAACTAAAACTGAAATTGATAAAAACTATAGACATTAAAAAACAAACTAACTGAAATTATAATGAAAACAGTTGAAAATTTAAATAAATTTGCATTGTATATTTTAATAAAATATTATATTTTATTACAAAACAAAATATGAATAAAATAAAACAACTAAAAAAACTAAAACTGAAATTTAAATAAATAAATCTACAGACATATGTTTAAAAAAAACATGAAAATTACATTTTAATTTAATAAAATTTAAAAAAAATCAGAATACTAATAAAAACTATAGCATAGTTACATAGCATATAGCATCTCAATGATAATGGAACAGATAGTATATAATAAACACAAAATAATCTGGTTGAGTGCACCTGAATAGCTACTTACAGTAAATTAATTATGCATGTAATTTTTGCATCCAATTAAATATGACATTTCAAACTGCTTTGATATCATTTGCACCTTTTATCTACAATTCATCACCTTAGCACAAAATATCTCATGCATTAATGACGTTTCTTTCTGTGTAATGAAACTAAACTAATGCCAACACACACACACACACACACACACAAACCTGAATTGGCATAACAGACGCGTGCAAAAACACAAGGAAGATTAATTTAGACAGCTAAACCAGGGGAAATAAACCCTTCTTATCAGATTAATTGCTAAGTTTAAGCCATTTAAATCTTTCTAATCATTTATTGATTCTTGGGTATTCATGATGCCATCAAGAGCGCAAGATATTAGTATTAGCAGCAATTCGGTCTGAGCCGTCTGTGACATCTTTAAACGTCGCACTAAAAATCCTGCACATATCTTATTTAGGCAGCTTTTTTAATTCGTTTTCGGACAGGTCCGCGAGGCTCTTTGTGCAGCGCGAGTGCTGACCCCTCTTTGAGTTATGCATTAGCTTTTGAAACACAGCAGACGAGCTCTCTTCACCAGAGGTCAGCTGAGGGCAAAGATAACAGGAAGTTCAGACCTCCCATATTTGAACTCTTTCTAGTGACCGACAAAGCCAATAAATCATGCGAGACGAGCGACGCGGGGTCACACACCTGTAATTTAGAATCCACACCACACCCTTTCATATATCTTCACAATGTAAGCCAATCTGCCTCAGTGAATTACACCCTGCATTCCTTCTGCAGGCTGTTTCAGTGTTAAACATGTGGTCAGGGTTATCAATTAAAAGCTTGTTTTATGCATTATTGAATGCAAAGAGTCTTAGAATAATCTCTTGTGAGCAAGTTATATGTGTAGATATACATTTAAGATATTTAGTTTATATTATGTATGGTATCATTCTTTCCATTTACTCTATTTCATGCATCTGCTTTATTTATTTTTTTTGCCGACCTCGCTCAAATTTCTCTGTAAAAATTCATGACATGCATGTTTCCCTACAGCGTTTTAATTAATAAATCATGAACGTCTTGACAAATTTACCCTGTAATGTGCTAGTTTTGAGGAATAAAATACTGTTTCTTCCTTAAAGAGAACTATTGTTATGTCTTAAAAGTTGCTCCTACAAAGAAACAGATGTAGGTTACATACAGTAAGAGTATAGATCTATAAACTTAACATGGATAGCAGCTCATGACGAGTTTATATTGAGATCTCTGACTCTGCTTGCTGAGTTTTAATTACTTGTGCTTCTGTTAAAGGTGTTCTCACACAGTTCAACCACAGCAATGACCCTGAGCCTAATCCCACACTTAATCTCATAAAAATTGCTTGCAAGTTTGATGTCTTTTGTTGCTTTTTCCTTCACCATCACATATAGAAACAGAAGGAAAATAATTATCCGTGATTTTCTTCAAAGTTCAGATTCAAAACAGACATGTTTATGAGCTGATTATCAATCAATAGACTTTTTTCATGTGATTCCTTCCACAATGCTATGTTATGGCTTCAGAACACACTGTAAAAAAAACGGCAGCTGTGGTTGCCAGAATTTTACCGTAAAAAATATGGTAGCAACGTTTTAGGTTTTACGGCTTTAACTTAAATTTACAGTTAAATACCGTAATTGCATTAACTGATATAATGTTAATATACCAACCTACTGAAGTACTGAAATCTGTTTTGTATCTTTGTAATACACTGATAACCACCAAAAGCAGGTGGTGATGAGAAAGTCACATGATGAACCAAAGCCCATCACAAGCAGCTTTTAGATAATAACATATATAGAAGGTGCACAGTGTCATTCACACAAACACCAAACACCATCACGGTAACACACATGAAACTGAAATAATGCAATAAACATTCATTTAACAACATTAGGTGTAACACACAACCCTAATATACAAAACTGATAAGGAAAAACTAAGAAGAAACATAGTTATTTCAATTAAAAAACATCAAATTTGAAATGTAATGCAGGGAATTCTGAGAATGTCAATTTACAGTTATTCACTGTAGATTATACGGTCTTTTTCACTTCCAAAAACGGTATACTACCGTAAAATTAATGTCCAATACATGTATTGTCATATACAGTTTTTCACCGTATATAGTAGGGGAATTTACCGTTAACCATTTAACAGGTTTTTACTGTAGCATTTTTACAGTCTTTTACCGTTAAATTCACAGTCATTTTTTGCAGTGCACTTTCACTACAGTGCATGATTTGTTAAGTAATAGCCTAGATTTTGTCGTTTGCATCACATAACGAGCTCCATATGTATGGCTTTTCTGATGTGGTAAACTTGCTCGTTAGCGCACCTGGTACAGTGGTGAACTTGTGATGAACGCTTGGGTATGAGTCCCGTGAAATACTTTTATTTTATTTTATCTCATTTGTGCTTTTAGTTAGCAGTATCCGTTAACAGTTGGTTATTTTCAAATGCATTAACATTTTAGTGCCACTCACTGGACATTTAATATCCGAAAAGCTGTAATATTGTAATATTGAAGCACTGTAATATTATTTTGCAGAAATGTCGCCACAAGCACGTTTTTCCAGTGAACCTGGATTGCCTGAAATGCTGCCTATACTCACATTCTAAAAAAAATGATATGTCTCAATAATGAATAAATGAATGAATAAATAAAATTAACACAACAGTTTCCATAAATAGTTTTGAGTTATGACAGCTTTGGATGAAATTGTTCAATCAACAAACTACAATGATATAGATGAGCTTGTAGCACAAACAGAAATTTCTGAGTAAAAAGAAAAGTTATTTCAACTATTGAGTGGTAGCACTGAAAACAATTAATCTGATCTACTGAAGATAATCAACAACTAGAATGTTACATGGTAAATTTTACTTATATACTTAACCTAACCACGAGCACTATACTTTTCAGTACAATGGTAACCACAAAAACAAAACAGAAACTTAAATGTCAAACATAACAGTATTTAACACTAACAGGTATTTCCCTTTACTAACAAACACATAAAATAACAATTAATTTCAATATTTACTCTCCTTATCCAGTCTTATGCACAGCATGCTGGGAACTAGAAATCCACTGGTCAATTTTGAGTTATAAAGACAATTTCTTCATGCTACAACATAATTTTAAAAAGCATTCAATGCCAAAATTAGAGTTTAAATGACACACAATATTAATTTAATGTAATGTTCAAGATTATCCTGGACCACAAATCAAGTCATAAGTATTTATACACCATCCAAATAAGCTTTCCATTGATGTATGGTTTGTTAGGATCGGACAATATTTGGCCGAGATACAACTATTTGAAAATCTGGAATCTGAGGGTGCAAAAAAAAATCAAAATATTGAGAAAATCGCCTTTAAAGTTATGCAAATGAAGTTCTTAGCAATGCATATTGCTAATCAAAAATGAAGTTTTTATGTGTTTTAATGGTAGAAAATGTACTAAATATCTTCATGGAACATGATGTTTACTTAATATCCTTAATAGAAAAATTGATAATTTTGACCCATAAAGTGTATTGTTGGCTATTGCTACAAATATACCTGTGCTACTTATGACTGCTTTTGTGCTCCAGGCTCACATACTGTATGTCAACAGAAGTCTTAAAAATACTTTTTGCAACTTAAAATACTTCAATAAATGTGAATTTTAACCGTGCAACTTGATTTAAGTTGTGGTCTTTAAGCTTCTATTTAGAGCTCACTAGGTTTTGGATCAGAGTTGGCGTCTCTTTTCTTTGTGGGAGGAGGACAATTCAATCTTTTAAGTGAATCATTTCTCAGTCCGGTCAAGTTTTGCAGTAAAGCAAATCATTTCAGCTGCTTCGAGCACATCCGTGTGTTTCTCACTGTTACAGGCGCGGGCACCGGACCCTTTCTTTCACACATCAAGATTAGCTGTGTAAGCGAGCGGTCTGAAATAACCACTGGAGCCTTTTGTGCTCGGCGGAGAAAAGAAAATGTCCCCCTCTCGTATCTCTGTGATCTGTAAACGTCGATTGTCCCCGGCGTGTAGAGAGCTAGAATGTCATTTTATCTGCCTTATTTCCCCTCAGAAGTGTGTAGATTCGTGAGATCTCGCCGGCACAATGGCTTGTTGTGGCTTTGGGCGGCTCGTTTTGATGTCGGGAGTCGTACGGGGTCGTCGCATCATGCGAAGGACACATGAACGTACACACACACACACACATGTACGGCGCGCCATCATGCTATCCCTGATGTGGCGTTGTGTTACCTGCATGGCTTTTCTTTGATGTGAGATTGCTTTCACAGGCTAGAGAGCAAGTAACAAAAACAGCGCACTAGACACCTTTTCTACCGCGAACAGTTCAACTGTGAGGAGCATTGTCCATTGTGTGCAACTCGGAGGCACACAATCGAAGACTTTGTGTTGGAATGATTGATACAGAGAAATTTAATCACGCTAACTGGCTGGTGCTTTTAACTGTATCTGTGGCTGTATTGAGAGAGGAGGGACGGTAAACAATGGCCGGCCCTGTGGTTGTGGGCAGCGGGGAGCTGGGTTTCCAGTGCTTAGGTCAGGACACCAGATACCTGCCTTTGCCTTGTAGTTCGCTCCAGGACAAGATTTTTTTCCTCCTGAGAGGACATCAATTTAGCAGATTGGCGGGGTATTACGACCCGCTTTGGCCCAGTCGAAACGCTGGGCAGCTGGGAAATGATTCTATTCAGCCCAGGTCTTGGGGACTCAAAAGAGTAGTTCATCCAAAAATGGGACTTTTTTTACTCATGCCATAATGGTTTTACATGCACTGCATGAAAACTTTTGGCGTAGGATTTACTTTGAAACAGTTTTTTTCTCAAATTGCTAGTACATTTCACTAATAATGATAAAGAAACAGCATGTAAACCATTGAATTAAATGTGAAATTTTGAAATAGGACAGACGTGTTGTTTTCTTGCATAAAGTACTCAAATAATCTTTTACATTTTATTTAATGTTTCATTTAAATCATTTTTTCAAAGTGTGTTTTTTTTTTTATATTTGCACAAGCATTTTTTTTAAATAAAAAGACCAAATTTGTCAAGATCCAAAAATGAAAAATAAAAGTATTTGATATAACAAGTGTGCCATGTTCCAATTCTTCTGAAACTATATGAAACTTTACGCGAAAAACAGACACAAATATGCGGTTTTGTTTTTTACACGACTGAAAAAAGCGTTTTACTATGAAACTATTTTTTATCAAATTGCTAATACATTTTACTAATAATTACAGCAAGTAACATTGAATTAAATGTGAAATTTTAAAGTAGAATTTTCTAGTACTCCAATAATCTTTCATGTTTTATTTACAACTTTGAAAAATCATTTTTCAAAGTGTGGAAAAAATTACGTAGCCATTTTCAATAAAAATACTAAAAATGAGAAAATAAAAAATATTATAATATTTTATATAAGTATAAAATACACAAGCATTTAAGTATAAAATATTATAAACATGTATAATGTGTATAATATTAATATTAATACATGTGTATAATATTAATATTAATGCATACTGTGATTGTATATTTATCTTTAAATTTTAATAAACAATACTGGATTATTTTAATTATATGAGTGCATTCAAACTTTCGGAAAATTTTGGAAATTTAAGGAAATTACCAGAAATTTTATGGGAAATTTTCCGCACCTTTGCAACCCTACTTTTGAGATGTTGCGTTAAAAAATGTATGAAAAGCTAATAGTTAAAAATAATAAAACTGCATATAACAATGTAAAATTAATAATAAATAATTTATACGGGGTTTTTTTAAATTATGTTTTCTTTAGTTTTTTACCTGAATGTCATGTGACCATTAACATGACATCAGAGAACTGTGAACACGCAAATGTGTTGTTAAATTGTTCAAAAAATAAAAAAATAAAAATGTCAGAGGAACATCAGGTAAATACTTTTTGTCGAAATGGTTCGGCTGACAAAACAAAATTCAGATAGACGTTTCCAAATTCATGTTCACTTCGAGTCTGAACTCAAATTCCTACATTTCAAAGGCCATTGAAAGTGCTCTGGTCTGGTTCTGACCCCCATTGATGCTGCAACCCTGTTAATGGCAATAAAATCTTTTACATTTCCTCACTCGGCTGTTAAGTTTACTGCGCGCTGCACTTTCAAAGCTGTTGCACGTCCATTAGAGTTGTAAAAGCCGGTTAGTCGCCCATGTGCCTCTGCCCCCTTCTATGGTTACCGCTAATCCCGTCCCAAAAAGAGAAAGAAAAAACATGACATATAGAGCTGAGAGAGTCTCAGCCTTTCATATTGTGATATCTGATACACAGGGAGTTTTTGAGGAAAGCACAATGTTTATTTTCGCAGAGTCGCCTTTGGGCTTATGGGAGGTTCGTTTGGCATTTGAGAACAGTGTCGGGTGTTCAAGATTTAGCAGCTCTTTCCATGTTTGTGTTCTGGGCCTCCTCTGGTCTCGCATAAAGAACGTTTCTCATGCAGAGAGGTCAGATCTAACATCTACACAGCTAGAAAACCACCAAATCGATTTATAAATCAACTAAGCTATGGAACGCCAAAGCTGCCTAAATAATTAATTAATAAATAGATATAAATAAAAACAAAATAAATAAATGCATAAATAATTCTATAAAGAAAGGTGAAAATACAAAAATAAAGACTATTTCTACTTTTCTAATATTACCTTATTTATGTATATTATTTGTATTAAATTTGTATTTCATTATTTCCACATTTCATTATTTTCACATACATTTATTTTCACATAAAACATATACAAATATCAAAACCAAAAATAAATAAATAAATTAATGTCTAAATAAACCTACAAAGAAATGCAAAAACAGTATTTCTACTTATTTGACTTGTTTAACATTGATATTTCTATTTACTTATTTTTCATTTATGTATACATTTATTTATTTCTATTTTTATTTCCACATTTATTTATTTGCACATCAATTTCCTAATTTCTGACACTAAACACCATTTTCCATTAAATGCATCAAAATCCACATTGTAAAAACAATTTTTTAAGTTTATTCAAAGATTATTGGAATGTTGTATAACTTAAATTTTTAATACTTCAAAATTTCATTCAGTGTGTTACTTGCCATTTCTTCATAATTGTTTGTGAAATTTACTAGCAATTTCTCAGTGAAAGTGTTAAGGTTATACTGTGAAAACCATTCAAATATCTGAACCATGAGATCTCTTTAATCTATCTGTCACTTGTCCATCATATTGACTCTCTCACTACACTGACTGTTGCACGTCACCACGGACTACATTTCCCATGCACCATTTCACTAATCACACGCTCACCTGAGACCAATCACACACACTACATAACACCCACTTAGCTGAGTCTTGCTTTGTCTGTTTTCTCGTGTTCTGATCTTTGCCTGTGTACCTGGATTTATCCCTCTAGTCTCGCCCTGTTGGATTACGTTCGCCGTCGACTGACCCTTGCTTGTTTACCGGATTGCCCTTGCCTTGTCTTCTCCATACCAGTTTGCCATTGTCTGACCCATGCCTGTTCCTGACCACGCCTTTGAAATAAAGTTTGCAAGTGGATCCGTACATCTCACGTCTTGTCTGCCCCGTAAAACACTATCACAATAATATCGCAACAACAAGATTAAATAGAGAGCAAATCAAGACCTCGAAAAAAACAAGCGTCTCCAAAGAGATTGCAGAAATGTCTTAAACTGTGCTCAAATTAGTCTGCAATCAAAAGACATCAATCTGAACTCATCAAAATCTTTTATAGCTCTATTCTCCTACTGTATGACTTGACTATTGACTCATCTGTGAGAAGTTTTATTTCTCTTCAGGATTTTAGGAGAAACACCTGACCACGCCTTTGAAATAAAGTTTGCAAGTGGATCCGTACATCTCACGTCTTGTCTGCCCCGTAAAACACTATCACAATAATATCGCAACAACAAGATTAAATAGAGAGCAAATCAAGACCCAGAAAAAAACAAGCGTCTCCAAAGAGATTGCAGAAATGTCTTAAACTGTGCTCAAATTAGTCTGCAATCAAAAGACATCAATCTGAACTCATCAAAATCTTTTATAGCTCTATTCTCCTACTGTATGACTTGACTATTGACTCATCTGTGAGAAGTTTTATTTCTCTTCAGGATTTTAGGAGAAACATCTCGACACTTTAGTATAGCTGTATGAGCCATGAGCTGTATAATGAGCGATCAGGTACTGCAGGTCTGATCTACACACGCATCGATCAGGTCAGCGCGTCTCCATTCAGAGGCTAATCAGATTTCTGAGCTCCTCTAAACCCACTTTGAGAGCTGACTGTGAGGATCAGACGTGCCAGCTGTCATTATCACAAGCATAAAACACCAAAAACAATGGTAGCATTCAATTCATTCACCTGGCCATTGGAGATCATCATACACCTCTCGATTACACTGGCACAGATTTCTCTCATCAAATGTAAACTTCTTTCATAGAAGCCAGAAACAGCCATTAAAATAAGGGGGCCTTCCAGAAAAGAACCCTGAACACTTTGAGAGCTGACTGTGAGGATCAGACGTGCCAGCTGTCATTATCACATGCATAAAACACCAAAAACAATGGTAGCATTCAATTCATTCACCTGGCCATTGGAGATCATCATACACCTCTCGATTACACTGGCACAGATTTCTCTCATCAAATGTAAACTTCTTTCATAGAAGCCAGAAACAGCCATTAAAATAAGGGGGCCTTCCAGAAAAGAACCCTGACAAGAATCATTTTCTTTATATGGTTCTTTAAGGATTCATAAGTAGATGTTTCACTAGTTCCTCAGATCAGCGTTTTGGTTTCTGGATTCTTTAAAACATCAATACAGAATCAGTGTGAATTTCTTAGACATGGACCTGTATTTTTTTCATGTGATTTACACTGATAATTGGTTTCACTGCGTAATTAAGTAACAGTGTCGGGGAAGTTACTTTTAAAAGTAATGCATTACAATAATGAGTTACTTCCTAAAAAAGTAACTAATCGCATTACATAGTTACTTTTTATGGAAAGTAATGTCTTGTGTTACTTTTTCTCATCTGGGCTGGGCTTGCTTGTATGTTTTTAATAATATGAAAATGTTATAGTTTTGGCATATGTAAAAGCCCTTTCACACCAAAAGTGACACGAATAAGCCTCGGGCTGAAGGAAATATAAATTCAATTATTAACATGTTCAATTATTGCAGGTTTGTGTCATATTCTGAGTTTGCATTTCCGTTTTTATTCATTTTGAGGAATACTAAATCGTTTTTTCTCAACATTCTGTAGGAGCAGGAGAGCTGGTGGGAAAACAAAGAAACTGGCGTTACTTATTTGAAAAGTAACTCGGATATTTTACTGTAAATTAAGAAGTAATGCATTACTTTATTAGTTACTATAAAAATAATAAATGAAAATAATAATCTCCCTAAAAATGTACGCTTTATGATGAGATAGGACAGGTTTTGTGACATTCACCCTTATATCTAAAGTCATACATCAACAGAAAAACAATTTTAAGAAAAGAAACGTTTTCTCTCCGCTTGAATTTTTTCCTGTTATTTGCAAGTATCCTCAGCGATATCTTTTCTCATTAAACCGCGACTATGGCAAGCCGTTTTAACTTAAAATATTCCAAGCGTTACTCATCGTAATTGCATTTTTACTAGTAACAATGCCAATTAGAGAGCTCTCTACATCTATTTTAATTAGTTATAAATACAATAAGAGAGCTCTGCAATTGCATTCGTACTAGTAAGAACTGAATTAGAGAGCTCTGCAATTGGAATTCTTACTAGTAATAATTGAATTAGAGAGCTCTATAATCATAATTGTTACTAGTAAGAACTGAATTAGAGAGCTCTGCAATTGGAATTCTTACTAGTAATAATTGAATTAGAGAGCTCTCTAACTGGCATTGTTACTAGTAAGAATTTAATTGTAGAGCTCTCTAATTGAATTGTTACTAGTAAAAATGCAATTACGACGAGTAACACAGGGATTATTTTAAGCTGAAACGCCTTGCCATATGCGAAACGTGTTTCTCCACGTATGTCTGAAACGTGTGCGTTATGGCACGGGACGTTTCATTAAAAACCATGCCGGGGAAAGAAAAGATTTAGATGTTGCCTGGACACTGGCGGGGCAGAAGGTCGAGCATGGGTCAGTTCTCCATCCCCCCCGACCGCACGACAGCGCAGCGCTGCGAATCCCTCTGCCTAATCAAAACCAATGTGATGGGAACTCGCACCCTTGATGAAAGAAAGAAGGGAACGTTCCTCTGATACGTTCGGGCAGCTTTAGTCAATTTCCTGTGAGCTCGAGAGAGGCGAACGTTCGCTCGCACACACAGAGGAGTGATATATGGGGTCCACCAGATCCAATTTGTCTTGTGCGCTGAAGCTGTTGGGTTACACTGGTCAGAACAGAGCTGGACCACAGCTGGACTCGACAGGTCTGCTTTAAGACCTGATTGAGCGAGATTAGCCAGAGAGGAGCTCTGTGCGTTTGGATGTGAGCATTATTTAATGCACGGGGCTTTTGTGAATGAACTTGAAGCTGATATGTGAAACACATGCCACATTTACTTAACAGTGTCCTCGAATGTTCTAGAAAGCCCTAATATTGGTTGATGAATTTTGCAGTGTCCAAAACACTTAAAGATGTCTCAAGATTATTACATTATACGTTTTATCACCAATATACAGTATTTAAAGTGTATATATAGTCAAAAGTTTGGAATAATTAGGATTTTTTTATTGTTTTTGAAAGAAGGCTCTTCTGCTCACCAAGGGTGCCTTTATTTGATCATAAATACAGAAGAAATTGTGAAATATTATTGTAATTTAAAATAACTGTTTTCTATGTGAATATATTTTAAAACATAATTTATTTCTGTGATGCAAATCTGAATTTTCAGCATCATTACTCCAGTCTTCAGTGTCACATGATCTTCAGAAATCATTCTAATATGCTGATTTGCTGCTCAAGAAACAATTCTGATTATTATCAATGTTGAAAACAGTTGTGCTGCTTCATATTTTTGAAACCATGATGTGTTTTATTTTTCAGCATTCTTTGATGAATAGAAAGTTCAAAAGAACAGCATTTATTTGAAATAGATTCCTTTGTAACATTATAAATGTCTTTACTGATACGTTTGATCAATTTAATGCATCCTTGCTGAATAAAATCATTATTATTTTGTTTTTAAAATCATATTTACCCTTAAACATATGAATATATTATATTTCTAATGCAGTGACATTCAGAAATGTTTATGCATGACTTAAGTGTCCAAATATTTTCCCAAGCAAATAATGTTTTGTGATGTCCGTCTTTAATGGAAAGAAAACAGGCGACTCAAGGCAGCGTTCACACCATCAGAGTGTGAAACACACAGAACACAGACACAAACTCAAACTTCAACACATGCAAATGATTTTTAGTGAGTCACTCCAACAATTATCTGTTGTGACTCACTAAATGCGTTAGTTTTTTTGCAGTAGACGACCACAGATCGATGTTGTTTGGCATAATAGTGAACATCATGAATCCCATAACAGGTATATTTGAGACCAACGGGGTTCTGGAAGCAAAAACCCATTCATTTTCTCCATAGAGAAACAGATTTGATCAGTATTATATATGTATATAACCATTTCAAAAGCTATGAGACTACTTATATTCTATTATTATGATAATATCAATATTTTAAATAAAACATAATATTCTAATGAATGTGTTAATAATCATATATACAGTGGGTACGGAAAGTATTCAGACCCCCTTAAATTTTTCACTCTTTGTTATATTGCAGCCATTTGCTAAAATCATTTAAGTTAATTATTTTCTCATTAATGTACACACAGCACCCCATATTGACAGAAAAACACAGAATTGTTGACATTTTTGCAGATTTATTAAAAAAGAAAAACTGAAATATCACATGGTCCTAAGTATTCAGACCCTTTGCTCAGTATGTATAAATATATTTAAACAGCATATTTTTCTTAAACATACATGAATGTGTTTGTATTTATATATACATAATAAATATACATGGTACACACACATATATTATGTAAACAAAAACTTTTATTTTGATGCAATTAATCACGATTTATCGTTTGACAGCACTAATATATATATATATATATATATATATATATATATAAATTATACCATTTTTGCTAACATTTTGAGTGTCATTACTGTTTTGAAATAGAGCTAATGAAATGCACTTCTAGCCCTTTAAACGAAATAAGGCCTGTGAAAACCCGACAATCATGCAATTCCCCTGAGGGCCCCAATGCATGCTGCATGAGTGCTTGTGTTATAGTGGATTACAGCTCTCATTACTGTGGGTACCTGACCTCGAAACACCACAAAATATGAATGTGCAACAGTAAAAGTTTATCTGAAGAACAAATTAGTTATTTTTACCTGCTCAAAACTTGCCTGCACAATGACTAGTATGTTCTGCATGGTTCCTATAAGATATTGACAGAATGGATGCATGGTTGCTAGGGTGTTCTAGATTGTTGCTAGGGAATTGTTTTGCTTCCACAAAGTCTCTGTGATATCCTGTTCTCAGTGTCTCGGGTCTCTCCTTCACTAAATGAAATGAGTTCATTTTACTTGAATATTACTGATTACACTTGCTCAGCAATGGATGCTCTGCAGTGAATGGGTGCCGTCAGAATGAGAGTCCAAACAGCTGATAAAAACATCACAATAATCCACAAGTTATCCAGTCCATCAGTTAATGTCTTGTGAAGCCAAAAGCTGTGTGTTTGTAAGAAACAGATTAAGCATTAGGATGCTTTTAACTTTACTTGGTCACTTCCGAATATGAAATCCCAAAATATGAATCCATAATAACGCTTCCTTCAATGAAAAAGTCCATCTACTGTTGTCTCTCACATCAAAATCTATCCACATATTTGTTTAGAGCTGTTTTGGACCATTACAGCAGTTCTTCTTACAGTGTTATGTTTTTGCTGCTTGCTCAGTTTAAGATAATTAATGCAGAAAAAAATCTTAAACATTTGGTCACAGCTTATTTTTTACTAAGTGCAATTTAAATAACAGATTTCTCCAAGCAGGCTTTTTGCATTGCATGCTTTGCTTCAAGGATATGTTGAATGTTTTGTTGAAGTATTTATGCTTTCGTTAATGTGAAATGCAATAACTGCACATGACTTATGTTATTAATGTTATAAATGTATTAAAGTAAGCAGTGTGGATTAACGTACTTTGACCTGCTTGACCATTGTCATAGTTTGGCATCAATTCAGTCACATGAAGATAAATCGACAATATGAAATGATCCACTACTTTTATATCTTCACGTGGTCGTAACACCCTAGCGAACAAAAAATTGTGGCATTCAAAATGTATAGTAATGACGTAAATTGAATGATTTATGATGAATCCGAATGGGCGACCTCATTTCCAATAGGCAAAAGAAATCATTCAGGCTTTGACAAAAGGGAGTTTTGTTGCAGTTAAATCGCAGGTGCTTTTGTTCCTCTGTCACGACACTTGACGGACAAAAGTCCAGGGATCACATTTTTTGGGAAGACTGACTATAATTACGGAGGGCACACAGAGGTACTGTCAGCCCTCGGGCAGCAGCGGAGGTGAACTTCAAGTTACCACAATGACAAGAGAAGAGATGAAAAGAAAAGAGAAAATTAGAACCTATTTAAAGCGCCGCCGAGTGCGGGAACCAATCCAGCATCATCCGCATAGCTTTCGTTCGGATGGAAGTGACGTATGACCCTCAAACAGCACGCTCGCTCTAAAAGGTGCGGTCACACAAGACTTTGGGCCCCATTCGCATCCATTCACATGGGAACACGAGCATGTGCATAGACGATGAAGTTTGGTGAACTCTTACCTGTGCATATGAAACTAGACGATGTAAATAATGCATTTGGACTTTAGACAATGGAACGAATATGACTTTCAAAACTGCATCTTATACTGTGTTAAAGTGACTGATATTAGAATGATTTCTGAAGGATCATGTGACACTGGTGACTGGCGCAATGATACTGAAAATTCTGCATATTTTACAAGATTACAGTTTTTTCTGTATTTTTGATCAAATAGGCCTTGATGAGCATAAAAAACTTATTTTTAAAAACATTAAAAATCTTACTGATCCCAAACTGTTGAATGGCAGTGTGTGTGTGTGTGTGTGTGTGTGTATATATGTGTATGTATATACATATTTATTTCAATTAATGTGTATATTTTCAAGCAACCAAAAATGTGTGTGTGTGTGTGTGTGTGTGTGTGTGAGAGAGAGTGAGTGTGCGCGTTTTTGTGACAAATGAGGACATAAATGTGTATAATGACAAAATGACAAAGGGTATTACAAGGAGAAGGTGACTTTTCAGGACATTACCCCATGTCCCCACTTTTCAAAACGCTTATAAATCACACAGAATGGAGTGTATTGAAAATCTGAAATAGCAGAAAGTCTCCTGTGAGGGGTAGGTTTAGGGGTAGGGTTGGTGTAGGGCAATAGAATATACGGTCTGTACAGTATAAAAACCATTACGCCTATGGAGAGTCCCCACTTTTCACAAATATAAAAACCTATGGAGAGTCCCCACTTTTCACAAATGTAAACCTGTGTTTGTGTTTGTGTGTGTGTGTGTGTGTGTGTGTGTGTGTGTGTGTGTGTGTGTGTGTGTGTGTGTGTGTGTGTGTTTTCGATGGGCAGGATGTTTTGTGGTGGGTTGAGGGTTGGTCAGGGGGGTTTAAGGCAGAAGGTCTCTTGTTAATCAGAATTAGGCAGTGACGAGGGGCAAAGCGCTCTAATCCCTGAACGCCTCTTAATCGTCTCTGCTCCAACAGTTACAGATTCAGCTGGCCACTCCACCTCCTCAGATCAACCACGCTGATTAGCGACGATGGCCCTACAGAGACAGAAAGAGCAGGAGAGGGGGCCGAGGGCAGCTAATTTAAATGACAACACCAGGATAAGCACCCTTGTTCACTCAGAAATATCTAATATGTACAATACGCTCTTAAAAATAAAGGTTCCAGCAGATGCAATAGAACCATATTTGGGTTCCACAAAGAACCACCCATAGAACATTTCTTAAACCATTTTTATCTTAGTGTGAAGAACATTTGAACTTTTTCCACTAAAAGGAACCTTTTGTCAAATGGAAAGATTCTGTTGATGTTAAAGGTTCTTCATGGAAACATTAGTGCCAAACTGCCAATAAAGAACCTTTATTTATAAAAATGCCAGAAGGTTTGATGAATTTCTTTAATTTAGAGGGATAGTTCACCCAAAAATCAGACTCATGCACCAAAATCCATGTCTTCTGAAGTCCTAGTTATGCTTGATCACTTTGTGTAAGAAATGTACCAAAATTGAAGTTCACTGATAACATTTCCCTTCACTGATCTTCTGAAATTTGTGTTTGACTTGTCATTAGTGAATTAGCGGAAGTGTGAATGACATTCAAAAGCTGTATTTCAATCTGTTTCTCACATAAACCTTTAGAAGACTTGGTGCACAAGTCTGGACTACCACTGTGAACCATTATTGCATTTGAAAAGATCTGTGTGAACGTTCAAATAATGTTCCTATTGTGTTCCACAGAAGAAATAGCAGCATATACATGTTGAGTTTGGAACAACATAACGGCAAATGACAGAAATTACGTTTTTAGCTAAACTGCTTCTTTAAATGGGTTTCCCAGTGCTAATTCAGTAAGTTAAGCAGTAAAATACATTTTATAGAAGTAGCTTTCCATTATTTACTTTAAGTAAATATTTAATGTATTATAATATTTCAAAATATTTAAGTCTATGAGTTCAGCTGACAAAAATGCTTGGGAATCCCTGCTTTAAAGGATGTTTTTGGGCCGTCCAGCTATTTATGATCAGATGACTGCATGACTTTAGCATGTTTACATAAGGACTTAAAGGAGGCACTCTAAACCATTCATGACTTTCAACACTACAAGAAACAGGATTAGAAGAATCGTGCCTGCAGAAGCATGCAGCATTAATTGTGCGTATGCATTTAAGAGCGTGTTTGTGTTCAGGGTCAGACAGGTTGCACATGTGTTAGTGCATGTTTCTGACATTAGAATAAGATTAGCTTACTCTCACCTTCATGTGGCTTAGATTAGCATCCAGCCTAATGCAGACTAATTAAAGTCAATCAACAACAGCTGCTTGGCCTTTTGAAGCAAAACCTTTAAAGCACTTAAGCGTACTACAGCTACTTTGCTTAGCAAAACATTGACCGTTAGCATTATCCTTTCAATAACAAACTGTAGGTTTTACTGAGTCAGGTGCCTGGTAATTAGATCAGGAAATTACTCGTCTTAGTTCATTATAATAGCCCTGTTATATTGTTCTGCACAAATAAATTTAAACTAAAACCAGAAAAAATGTCATTACTTGAAATGAAATAAAATATTAAAAAAAACTTATATTTCAGCTGTCAAAGTGACATTTCTGATTTTCAGTTTCTCATGGATAAAAAAATATATAGACGTATTTGAAAATAAATAAATAAAAATGACAAAAACGCACAACAAAATTGCTAAAATGAAATCAAATGAACAAAAACGGTATTGACATATTTAAAAAAAATAATAAATAATAAAACTGACAAAAGCACAATAAAATTGCTAAAAATTTAAATAAAATTAAAAAATACAAAATTTAAAAAAACTAAAACTGAAATGAAATGAACAAAAACTGCATCGACATAAAAATTAAAATATAAAAATAAAAAATACATAAAAATGTTAAAGTAGTGTCTCAATGGTAAGACAAAACTTTTAAACTAATATTTTGAAGTAGCTATTTTTTTATACTTTCAGTTTTCGATTTAATTTTAGATAAACTTTTAGTAATTTTTGGACTGTACTTTTATTTTTATATTTTTAAAATATTATGATTTTGGTTTATTTTATTTATTTTTTTCAGTTAGTCATTTTAGTGCTTCAACTTAAACTAAACGAATATTAAAGTGGAGATAGGTTTAGGTTTTAATATATTTCAGCTTAGTTTAGTTTCAGCTTATAAAATACATTATATTTTATTTTATTTAATCTTAGTTTCAAATAACAAATATGTTATTAATAGTTTTAGTTAACAAAAATAACCCTGGTTAGGACATGGTGGTCTTAGATTAGTGGCATCAAATCTTTGGAAGATATTCAGAGTACTAGTACATTCTGTTAGTCATGTGTGTAAAATAACCTGGAGTACTTCTGAAAAGATAGAAATTCTCATCAAAGATGTCTGCTAATTTGATTTAATGAGTTTTTCTTTTTTAAATTAGCTGCAAACTTGGCCTGATTGAGGTTGGTAGCAGACGTTATGGTCTTGGTTATGTGAGACTAGACTCATGTTCTTTTAGTTTAGTTGTAGTCTGTGTTTTGGTGTTGAATGTCTCTCAGAACGCATCACACTTCAGTGTCTTGAGGAGAAGCAGTAGGATTGCATTAGTAAAGTGAGGAATCGTCACTTTGAAAGAGCTCAGCACTCGTGCCAACACCTGAACTTTAGCACTCCGCAATAAACCTGCAGAAGATCAACACACACTCACATAAAACCCCACAGCTGAGGGCCTGTGTGCCGTGTTTACACTCTCAATCCAGCGGCTGATTTCTAATGGAATTAAACATGGGCCAAGATGGCAGAGAAATCATCCGGAAAGCTCCGTTTTGGAGCCGCAGCTCGACAGAAAGAAATGAGAGGAATTCCTGCAGCTGCTGTGATTCTAGAATATATATCATTTAATCAAGAGAGAGATTTTTTGAGCTTTAAAACTGAGTAAATATGAGATTGTCATTATAAAATTATATAAAACGCATATTATTATGATTATTATTATTATTATTAATTGATTATATAATTATTTTACTATATATATATATATATATATATATATAATTCAGATATTCAAAATTTATAAAAACAACATTTTCAATTTTCAATTTCGAATAGCTCCTGTCTCAAATGAAGGCCAGCCTTCTGAAATACGAAATGTGTATTGCTTTGCTAAGTAGCTGTTGGAAAATTGCTGGAATGTCTGCAAAATTCTGATCGCCCGACTTCAATACTTAGTGTTAGAGGTTTGATGAAACGAACCCTAGCATTCACACTAGCAGCAGCAGCGATGCTTGACTCGGCAAACAGTCCTAACGAGCGTCGAGGAGCGCAGATGGATCTCTCATCGTGTTTATAGAGCGCTGGGCTGCTGAGCTCCTCCTGATCTTATCTGCTCATCACGGCCCACATGCAGGTCAGACGGCATCTGCCTTCGTCCTTTTAAAGGCCGTCTGAGGGAAGCGATCACTTACTCTAGTGTCAACATTATGACAGGTTAGTTAGCAGATCCTGACGGGAAACTATGTTGTGTTTTGGAAATGGTGGAGACTTTGTAAGAGGGTTACGGCTGCCCAGAATGCCCAGACTCGTGAATAAAGCAAAGCAAACAAACAAAATGCTGAGATGTTTGAGAATGCAAAGTGGATGTGATGTCAAGAGCGGGTCAGGAACGGTCAGAGCCTGGAATTCATTGAGCCTTTGGAATCTCAAAAGTGCTATCTCACAGCACAAGACCTTAAATACATCAGGATACCTGGATATTGTCAGTGCTCTGGACGAGCATGCACACAAACACGCTCTTAAAGGGCCGCTACCTCTTATATTCAGCTGTAGCCAGGGTCAGAGCTCTCAGGTTACTCAACATGACCTCCTGCCCTCCGACAAACACACACACACACACACTTGTACGTGGACTTGAGCTCTAATGCGAGAGCTTTTAGAACTGATGAGAGGAAAGGAATGTGAAAAGGTTTCTGGACTCTTGTTAGTTCAGATGAATGATTTTACCGTGAAACGCTCATGGAGATTGTGTAAGGAATTCTACAGTTTTCTAATGCCAGAATTCTGTTTTCAACATTGATAATTATCAGAAATGTTTCCTGAGCAGCAAATCATTATATTAGAATGATTTCTGAAGATCATGTGACACTGAAGACTGGAGAAATGCTGCTGAAAATTCAGCTTTGATCACGATTATAAATTAAATGTTACAATATATTCACATTGAAAACACATGTTTTAAATTGTAATAATATTTCATAATTTTTACTGTATATTTGATCAAATAAATGCAGCCTTGGTGAGCAGAAGGGACTTCTTTCAAAAACATTTAAAAATCTCACTGACTCCAGACTTTTGAATAGCAGTGTAATTTTTTAATGCACTTTTTTTTTTTGCATCTCAGTGTTTTTATTCATGCAATATCCTTAAATTAGATTATAAAAATAATTAAACATTTCAAATTGTGCCTTTTTGCTGAAGTTTCAGATGTTTCTCTTGATAAAATGACCTCAGTTGATCTTGTGTCTCCTCTAGAGTTTCAAACGAGATCTCTTTCTCACACAACCTATAACGATAGATAGATAGATAGATAGATAGATAGATAGATAGATAGATAGATAGATAGATAGATAGATAGATAGATAGATAGATAGATAGAAAAACAGATAGATAAATAGACAGACTCATCAATAGATAGAATGATAG
>NW_015505628.1:430068-443954 GCF_001515645.1 Sinocyclocheilus grahami
ATAGATAGATAGATAGATAGATAGATAGATAGATAGATAGATAGATAGACAGACTCAGAACAGACACATGTAAATATTTCTAAGTCAGATTTATCATTACAACCGCAGTCTCTCTCTCTCTCTCTCTCTCTCTCTCTCTCTCTCTCCTCCAGACATGAGTGTATTTCCAGTCGCTGTATCTGTGGAAATGTGAGGAATTCAAAGCGTTCGCTGCTCTCATTTTGAAAAGCCTGCTCATTTCCTCTGATAGTGCTGAAGGTATTTTAGACGTGTCCTCGTGAGGGATCAGGAGCGTCTAGCTAACTAGGGTTCATCGGCAGTCGCGACGTCTGCTAATATAGCATCTGTAACTGTCGGCCTGCCAGGTGGACTGTAAAAAATCACGCTCCTGAGTCCTGAACAAACAAGACACACGTGAGAGGCGTTTTATAGACGAGTGTGATGTCAGGCTGAAATCATTAGGATCTGGACGTGAGCGGCCTTCAGCTGAGATCCTGCTTTCCCTCACGGGAAACGATTTTTATCAGTGTTAAATCCGTGTCGACCTTCTTCTCCCTGTCACAACAGTATCAAAATATCAGGCAGGAACAACGTCTGCAGATGGAAAACAGGTCCAGGCTGCAGGAACGATCCTCCTGGAGATATCCAGAGATATTCTGCTCTCAGGTTGCTCCTTTAATGTGCGTCTGTGGGGTTTTTTCACCTGTTTTATGGTCCAGCAGGTGAAAATGGAGAATCGAATTGCTTAGTGAAGTAAAATGACACATGGTTTGAGGAATCATTCATGTCTGGAGTGCAAACGCTACAAGACGTCCTTTTTCACATGTGTATGCACCATATGATGAAAATATAATGGTTTGCAAACAGCATTTCATATTATAAAAGGGCACAAGAGAAAGTTTATTAACATCTAAACGTGTGTGTGTGTGTGTGTGTGCGCACTTGTATGTGTGTGTGTGTGTGTGTGTGTGTGAGAGAGAGTGTGTGCGTGCGTGTAATATTTATATAAATTCAATGTATGTAGTAATATTATTATTTAATATATATATGATATAATTTTTGTTTTTGTAGCATAAGAGACATTTTCAGTTATCTTTTATATTTTTCATATAAGTTTATATTTTTATTTTTATTCGTTATTTTTACATATATTTTTGTATTTTCACTTTTAATTTAAATGTTTATATTTCATTTTTTGTAATTTATGTGCTTTTGACATTTTTTTTAGTTTTAATTGTTTTATTGATTTTATTTAAATTTTAGTTCTAATTTCCAATCAGTAAATTTAGTGCTTCACCTTTAACTAAACGATAATTATGAAAGTTTCATATAATATTTATGTTTAATTTATTTCAGATTTATTTCAGTTTCTTAACCAAATAAAACATAACACCAAGTACTGTTTTAAATAGTTTGAGGTCAGTAAGATTTATTTTTAATAAATTAATACTTTTATTAAGGCAGTATGTTACAAAGATTTCTATTTCAAATAAATGCTGTTCTTTTGAACTTTCTATTCATTAAAGAATCTTGAAAAATAAAATGTATCACGGTTTCTACAAAAATATAAAGCAGCGCAACTTTCAACATTGATAATAATCAGAAATCTTCCTTGAGCAGTAAATCAGCATATTAGTATGATTTCTGAAGATCATGTGACACTGAAGACTGGAGTAATGATGCTGAAAATACAGTTTTGATCACAGAAATAAATGAAAATTTTCTACATATTCACATAGAAAATAGTTATTTTAAATTAAAATAATATTTACCTGTTTTTACTTGGTTAACACTTCCTTCAGAAATATATACAGTCAGATCTATATATATACAGTACTTGAACACAGGCACATTTTTTATTATTTTAGCTGCTGACCAAAACATATTCAAGTTACGGTTATATTAGCTTAAAGTGCACATTCTGAGCTTTCATTTGAGGGTATTCTCATCACAATTGGAGGAATTACAGCTCTTTAATATGTACCTCCCCCCTTTTTCAAGGGACCATAAGTAATTGGACAACTGACTCACAAGCTGTTTCATGAACAGATGTGGGCTATTCCTTCATTATTTCTACATCAATTAAGCAGGTAAACGGTCTGGAGTTGATTCTAAGTGTCCCATTTGCATGTGTACGCTGTTGCTGTGAACCCACATCATGCAGTCAAAGGATCTCTCCATACAAGTGAAACAGACGATTGTTAGGCTTCAAAAACAAAACAGATCCATCAGAGAGATAGCAGGAACATTTAAGAGTGGCCAAATCAACAGTTTGGTACATTCTGAGAAATAAAAAAGAACGCACTGGTGAGCTCAGAAACATAAAAAGTCCTGGACGTCTACGGAGGACAACAGTGGTTATGATCGGAGGATCCTCTCCACGATAAAGAAAAACCCTTTCACAACATCCAGACAAGAGCAGAGCACTCTCCAGGAGGCATACGTGTGTCACTGTCAAAGTCTACAATCAAGAGAAGACTTCACCAGAGCAAACACAGAGGCTTCACCACAAGCTGCAAACAAGGCCAGGTTAGACTTTGCCAAAAATCATCTAAAAAAGCCAGACCACTTCTGGAAAAGCATTCTTTGGACGTCTGAAATTAAGATCAAGCTGTACCAGAATGACGGGAAGAAAAAAGTATGGAGAAGGTTTGGAACAGCTCATGATCCAAAGCACACAACATCATCTGTGACACATGGAGCAGTGGGATGCATGAGCTTGCATGGCTTCAGTGGCACTGGGTTACTGGTGATTATTGATGACGTGACAGAAGACAGAAGCAGCCGGATGAACTCTGAAGTGTGTAGGGATATACTCTCTCCCCAGATTCAGTCAAATGCAGTAAAGTTGACTGGACGGCTCTTCATAGTACAAATGGACGATGACCCAAAGCATACAGCAAAAGCAACCCAGGAGATTTTGAAGGTAAAAAAAGTGGAATATTCTGCAATAGCCAAGTCAATCTCCTGATCTCAACCCGATTGAGCATGCATTTCACTCGCTGAAGTCAGCTGCAGTAAAGGCCTGACAAAGGAGAAACCCAGTCTCTGCTGATGTCCATGAGTTCCAGACTTAAGACTTTCTCACCTGAAAATGGGGGGACTGTGTATAAAAATTGTTGTAAGTCCTAAGCATTTAAGCATTTGAAGTCTGCACTTCAATTTCATCCTGATTGTTTCATTTTTATTCTATTCCGGTGGCATACAGAGCCAAAATTATGAAAATCCAAATATGTATGGACCTGACTGTATGTATGTGTATCTTCTGTATGTTTATTTTAAAGATCTCAAAGTTATTTTTTAGTGCGTCTAATAATTTATTAGCAAAAAAATGACACATCAGCTTTAAATAATCTGTATGCTTTCCGTCTTCTCAGGTCTGATCATCCACCGTATGAGAAACACAAAGACACCGGTGTGAGAAGCTTAGTCTGGAAGCTTTTTCTCTCAAAATCCGTCCACTCCCAGGAAATGTTGTTGTTTTATTTTTGGGCAGATAAGCTGCTCCCAGCTGGATGCGCATACAGTGACTCCTCACAGGAGATCACATGAATGCAGGTGTGACGTTTGGATCGGGAGGAGGAGAGGTGACACAGAGGTTAGCGAGATGAGTCTCGATTAGCCGGACGGCTTTTTTCAGGCCTGCGGTCTCTGAGGCCTTCCTCGCCGAACAAGAGGAGCACAGAGAACAAAAGGAGGAGCCACGTACGGGACGTCCCTGCGCGCTCACCTTTCTTTCCTTCTCACGTTCCACAGTCAGCGGTTTCACAGCTCGCACAAAAGAGATACGTTGCCGTCGACCTCAGTCAACTGACTCTCCACTCATAATAATACAGAGAGTAGGAATGCTTCACCCAAAAATTAATTTTTTCTGAAAATGTTCTCACCATCAGGCCATCCAAGATGTAGAT
Source organism: Sinocyclocheilus grahami (assembly GCF_001515645.1). Lineage (NCBI taxonomy): Eukaryota > Metazoa > Chordata > Actinopteri > Cypriniformes > Cyprinidae > Sinocyclocheilus > Sinocyclocheilus grahami. The sequence continues at coordinate 433,980 of NW_015505628.1, forward strand.
GAGTTTGTTTCTTCATCAGATTTGGAGAAATGTAGCATTGCATCAGTGTCTCAGCAATGGATGCTCTGCAGTGAATGGGTGCCGTCAGAATGAGAGTCCAAACAGCTGATAAAAACATCACAATAATCCACACCACTCCAGTCCGTCAGTTAACATCTGGAGATGACAAAAGCTGCGTGTTTGTAAGAAACAAATCCATCAAGACGTTTTTAACTAAATACACAATCAAAAAGTGTCTATATGACAACCTATTGAATGCATAATTGTTTAATATTGTATAATGTAACAGCAATGCATAATTGAATATTTGATTGCATTGTGCGTCTCCTTTAAAACATTGCTTCTGGCCAAAATATGAGTCCTCTATCCATAATATTGCTTCCTCCTGTGAAAAAGTGGTGTGGTCTGAATCCGTAGAGAAATCTGCACAGATCAAGCAGCGATTACAAGCCAAAACAGCTCTGAACAAATATGTGGCTGGGTTTTGATGAGAGACAACACAAGATGGATTTTTTCACTGGAGGAAGCGTTATTATGAATTATGGACTCATATTTTGGCCAGAAGCGACGGTGAAAATCTAAATCATCTCTGTAGGAGATGAGGGGTTAAACACGCACAAGTCATTCCTCTGAAGGACAGAATCTAAACACGACCTTATCAAACTCAAATCTGAATCTTTGTGGCGCTTTGCAGAGGAACGAGGCCAGATGGGCGACGCAAAGCTGTGAGCGTGAGTCAGTGTCACACGCCAACCCTCTCCAAACACTCTATGAGAGGGGGTCACAAAGCCAGTCCACAGCAAGAGCTGCTGAATAAATCATACGGCAGTCCGGGACGGAGGGGGGAGGGTTTGGGCCCTGAAGTGCAGAGGGGCCAGATATGAGAGGGGGGTCAGAGGTCAGAGGCCCTCATGTCGGAGAACACTTCACAGAGAGCCTCACACCCCGTCTACACTGAGAGACGGCACAACAAAACAAAAAGAATGTTCCCGTTAGAAAGGTTAAAGTGGTCTGCGCTTTAGAAACATTCCATTTGGCCTGTGGAAAGATTAGAATGTTCATGCAAGTAGAATGTTATTTAAACGTGAAATGTAACAACGTTTAAAATTCACAAAAGTTTCTTTGTAACAGTCTGTGTTGATCAGTGTATATACACCATAAAAAAACTAAATTATTATGGGAACAATTAAGAAAATGTTTCCACCATTTGCAATATATATATATTTTTTTAATTATTAGATACTTTATAATACAACTAAAATATTAATAAAAATGAAATGATAAATTAATAATGATAAATAAAAATACTACTAATAAAACAAATCTTTAATAAACGTTTAAACATCGCATCATCTTGGATCTGAATTGTTGTGTTAAAAATTAAAGGTGCCATCGTTTGCAAGGATGTTTTATTTATTTATTTATACTTATCAGATAATAAAATACAACTAAACTATAAATAGATAAATTAATAATAATAATTTTTGAAGAATGTTGAAATGTAACATCAAGGATCTTTTCTCCTTACATTGAGAAAACGTATCAAATACTAATAACTTTTCACAAATGTTATTTTAAGAATGTAACTACAACCTCAGTGTAACATTACGTGAAGTTTAGAGTAGGTAGCTTGTATCCTTTTATTTAATGTTAATTTCGAACCATTTTAATATTACATTTTATTTAGTTGCACTGATTAATTTTATTTAGAGTGAACGTTTCGTTGATTTATACTGGAATTGTTCTGGTCTCATCATATAATTTTACTTTGCCTCAGTGTTATTTTAGTATCATTTAAATACTATATTTTATATATTATTTTGATTAGTTTGTATTTTTACATTTTCTATTTTAATTTTAATTTTAGTTTAGTTTAGTTCATTTTAGTTTTTTTGTCATTTGTATTAGTTTTTTTTTAATGTCTTTAATTTTTATAATTGTAATATATACAATTATATTAATATTGTAATAAATATTATTTCAGTTAAAGTTCAGTTCAAGTAACCAATTATTTTATTTTAAGTTTTTTGTGTGTGTTAGTAAACTATAATAACCCTGCTTTACATTTAATTTATTTCATTTTCACATATTATGCATTTTTGTTGTTGTTGTTTTCATTTGCAGGGATGAGCGCTTTGTTGATTATGAGGATCATGAAGTTTATTTGCGTGTCTCGCTCTCAGTGTGTTGGAGCAGGTCTGTAATGCTCACGGTGGGACGGCTGTGATTCATACACCTGTCATGGGTAAATACACCGGAGCAAGAGGTCACTCGCCAATTTGTTTAGTGGTAGGGGTCTTGAACAGCACACTCTCCAGAAGACCAGAATAATGCTGTGTGTGTGTGTGTGCGTGTGGGTGTGTTTGTGTGTGAGTGTGAGAGAGTGTGAGTGTGAGAGAGTGTGAGTGTGAGAGAGTGTGAGTGTGAGAGAGTGTGAGTGTGAGAGAGTGTGAGTGTGAGAGAGTGTGAGTGTGAGAGAGTGTGAGTGTGAGAGAGTGTGAGTGTGAGAGAGTGTGAGTGTGAGAGAGTGTGAGTGTGAGAGAGTGTGAGTGTGAGAGAGTGTGAGTGTGAGAGAGTGTGAGTGTGAGAGAGTGTGAGTGTGAGAGAGTGTGAGTGTGAGAGAGTGTGAGTGTGAGAGAGTGTGAGTGTGAGAGAGTGTGAGTGTGAGAGAGTGTGAGTGTGAGAGAGTGTGAGTGTGAGAGAGTGTGAGTGTGAGAGAGTGTGAGTGTGAGAGAGTGTGAGTGTGAGAGAGTGTGAGTGTGAGAGAGTGTGAGTGTGAGAGAGTGTGAGTGTGAGAGAGTGTGAGTGTGAGAGAGTGTGAGTGTGAGAGAGTGTGAGTGTGAGAGAGTGTGAGTGTGAGAGAGTGTGAGTGTGAGAGAGTGTGAGTGTGAGAGAGTGTGAGTGTGAGAGAGTGTGAGTGTGAGAGAGTGTGAGTGTGAGAGAGTGTGAGTGTGAGAGAGTGTGAGTGTGAGAGAGTGTGAGTGTGAGAGAGTGTGAGTGTGAGAGAGTGTGAGTGTGAGAGAGTGTGAGTGTGAGAGAGTGTGAGTGTGAGAGAGTGTGAGTGTGAGAGAGTGTGAGTGTGAGAGAGTGTGAGTGTGAGAGAGTGTGAGTGTGAGAGAGTGTGAGTGTGAGAGAGTGTGAGTGTGAGAGAGTGTGAGTGTGAGAGAGTGTGAGTGTGAGAGAGTGTGAGTGTGAGAGAGTGTGAGTGTGAGAGAGTGTGAGTGTGAGAGAGTGTGAGTGTGAGAGAGTGTGAGTGTGAGAGAGTGTGAGTGTGAGAGAGTGTGAGTGTGAGAGAGTGTGAGTGTGAGAGAGTGTGAGTGTGAGAGAGTGTGAGTGTGAGAGAGTGTGAGTGTGAGAGAGTGTGAGTGTGAGAGAGTGTGAGTGTGAGAGAGTGTGAGTGTGAGAGAGTGTGAGTGTGAGAGAGTGTGAGTGTGAGAGAGTGTGAGTGTGAGAGAGTGTGAGTGTGAGAGAGTGTGAGTGTGAGAGAGTGTGAGTGTGAGAGAGTGTGAGTGTGAGAGAGTGTGAGTGTGAGAGAGTGTGAGTGTGAGAGAGTGTGAGTGTGAGAGAGTGTGAGTGTGAGAGAGTGTGAGTGTGAGTGTTTAACTTAACAAGACCAGACAAAATAACTGAATCTGAATAGCTAAACTTGGCAGAACATCTCTTATATGACATCCTCACGCAATTCATGCAGAATAATATAATAATAATAAAACAGACAATAGACGAATGTCTTCATTTAGATATAAACTGGCTTAGAGGTGACTCTTTCTCTCTCTCTCTCTGTGGAGAATGAGAACAAAATGAGAACAAAAAACACATTTACTTTTTCTCCATTTTTCTTTCTCTAATTCTCTTACTCGGTTACATTTAAATCCCCAATTCCACACATGCTCACAAAATTCTTGGATTTTTGTATTCAATTTCCAATATTTGAGGTTTTTACATTAAGTTTTTGATCTTAATAGCATGCACAAGAAGTATTTCTTGGCATCTGAGATTTTTTATAAAGACTTTATTTGGCCCATTTTGATCTGTGAACATTCAAGTTCAAAGTCTGTCTAAGCATCAAACTCTTTTAATAGGATCTGCGTCTCTAGCGCCACCTAGTGTTCATCAACACCAACAGACTCTCACTAAACTAAAGACTCCTGCAAATCATATCTTCACACTGGACTCTAATGAGGTCAGGTGAAAATACCATTGTCTGAAATTGTATACAGCGTATTATTTCTCATATTATTATTTTTATATATATATATACATAATAGCATATTTAAATGGTAGGCAGTATGCAGACCGTTCCAAACACAGCCCATGTTTCACCTTTATCTATTTTAAAATAGCTCTAATCTAGCTCTCCATTTAATTTAGTTGTTACATTTTTTTAAACAAATATAGACTTCAGAATGATAAATATGCTGTATTATGTGTCTCGTGCGGCTCGTCCTGAGTTTCTCACATGACCTCTGTGTTTGAACTGTTTGAAGTGCCCATTAAAACCAGGCCAGTTTTACGCCCCTTATTTGTTCCACACAGCCAGTAAAACGGACAGGAAGGCTTTTAGAAGCTGTTTTTGTGCCGCTGGAGGCCAGAATGAGCTGACGAATGTTTGACAGAAATGCAGAGGTGAGATTTCAGAGTTCAGTCGAGGTACAAACCACCACAGTGTTTGAAAAGGCAAACTAATACTTGAATGTGTGTTTAGACATGTTGTTCAGTAAATGAATCATGTTGTTCAGTGAATTACAACTAAAACTGAAACTAACCATTCCCTACTTAAAATTGAATAAAATATTTCAGCAAGTTGCTATTCTCATTTTGATTTAGTTTAACTTGGTGTAGAAATAAAAAAATAATTAATAAAAAAATAATAGACAAAAAAAAAACGATCTATAAAAAAAGACAAAAAATGCACAACAACATTACTAAAACTTTAATTACATTTAAAATGAAAACAGAAAATAAAAAAAACTGATTCGAAATATTTATAAATTGTAATACTTGAATAATAATACTAAAGTAACACTGGTGTATATACTGAATAACAACTCGCTTTTGGACAGTTACATTACAGTTGCATTTTGCTTATGTTGAAATAGCATTCTACCATTTCTTTTACAGTACATAAGGCACAATATGCAGTAAACTAGTTTCTATTTTAAACACTTTTTTGTAAAAAATAAAATAAAATATTGCTGTGATTAGTTATCACTTAAAATGCAACATTAAAATAAGTAATGTGTTGTTTCAACTTAAGAAAAGCAAGTTTTCGTACTGAAACCAAGGTTAACTTTAGTTATGTTGATTATTCTAGTTATCTCCACAAATTTTCAGGTTGTTGTCTAATTGCAGCAACAATTTTATTAATTTTTTTTACAGCTGTGCACTTGAAATCTTGCTCTGTGAACTTCATGGCCTGCACAGTCGCAGGAGCCGTGCTTACACATTGATGTTGCTGTGTCGCCCCCTACAGGACTGCAGCATCTCTACATGTGCACTGAAGCCACCTGCACCACCTGAAGCACAGCAAAATGTTGCAGAAATCACAATGGGAGATGTTATGTTTGTAAGTAAACCTTTTCCCCCACATGCAAACACGGCTCGTCCAGACTGTGCTGCCGAAGCTGTAGTATCTGTGCGCCTCAGAGGCGGGTTTGAGGGGATTTGTGAGAACAATGCTGCTCTTGAGTGCAGACACAGGGGTCAAACTCCCTCCCGTGGACGCTTCTCTCGGCCTGTGAGCCCCAACAATGAGCTGCGGAAGATCTACGGCAGCCCCGACTGTGCCGCTTCCACCCAAAAGCCCAGCTTGTCTTTATCAGTGATCTCTAATCCCTCATTCATCTGCTGAGCCCCTTCATTCTGAACAAACGCCCCAAAGCCGCCCTCCGTTCAGCCGCTCTGCCGCCCCTCAGTGGATGCTCATGCACGGATCAACTTCTTTTTCCTCAGTATTTTTGTCTTGTGTTCTTAAATCTAGATGCATTTACTTGAGAAGTAAAATGACATGAGATAAGTTTGGTTTTCTGACAAATTGAGTTTTTGCTTAAAACAAGAAAAAAAAATCTGCTAATGTCAGAGCAAACTTCCCTCTACATAAGTTATTATTTACAGATGTTTACTCGTGTTTTAAGAAAAAAAACTCACTTAATTTGGATCAATTTGGCAAAAAACAGCTGAAAAGGACATTTGTTTCAGAGGTGGTTTTATGCATAGTAACAAAAAACATAAAACATTATATATATATATTATAAATTGCATAAACTATAAATAAAAAAAACTATAAATTAAATTTAAAAATGTATTAATTGTAGTAGTAGTAGTAGTAGTAGTAGTAGTAAAAAAAATATTTTATTAAATTATAAATTAAAATTTACACTGAAATTGTAATTCATAGTTCAAGTAAGTGCATCTTATAAATATTTTTTTAATTATTTATAAGATAACACAAAATAAAACATTTTTTTATAAAATGTAAAAATTATTATTATTATCAATTATTATTAATACAATTTTTACAAACTAAAATGTTAATAAACTTTAATAAAGTAAAACTTTAAATTCAAAGGTGGACATTTTAAGTGCATTTTAATGTAAAATTATCAAAACAATAATTATTAATAATGTATATATATATATATATATATATAATTGATAAAGAAAATATTACATTGAATTTTTAATTCAAAGGTGGAGTAAGCACATTTTAATGAAAAATTATCAAATTCATTATAAAAATATAAAATTACATTTATTATTTATTATAAAATTATATAATAATAATAAAACATTTTGTATGTTTTATAATTGTATTTTTTATTAGAATAAAATAATAATAATAATTTATAAGATAAAACTTACACTGTGGTGCTGCAGGGTTTTACCTGGTGACCGTGGTGGAAGTGGAAACTGCTCAAATTATTATTATTTTATGCATTAACAAGACAAAAAGGGGCAAAAAATGCACTGATGAATTATTCAGAAAAATGCTATCTCTCAAGCAAATCTTTTTGGAAGGAGCAGGCGTTTTTCATGCACAGTGGCTTGTCAATCAGCCCCTGGTGGCGTTCTGCGGGTTCTGCCCCAGTGATAGTTGGCTTTCGCTGAAGGTGGCTCTCTGTGGGGGAACGGATGAGAAAACTGCCCAAAACCCAATGAAACCGCGGCGCTATTCACCTGACACTCATGCTAACGCTGCCAAGAGAAGCGTCTCATTAAACAGACTTCATGAAGCTGCGAGTGAGAAAAAGGATCCGCTCACATTCTCATGAGTTCGTATCAAACCTGCATTTGCTTGACCACACATACAGTGACCCCTCCAGTATCTGGACTCTTGAGTCACATTTAAAAATGAAGTCTCAATCTTTCTAAATAAACAAGCGCAAACCTATTTTACAATTAAAAATATATATAGTTGGCTAAAACAATAGATGTATTGTTGAACATTAAGACAGTTCTGTGTTTGTTTGAGGTTAGTGGATCGTTTTGGAAATGTATGTAATGTTATTTTAGTATCGTTGCTATACTCTGTAAAACAAATTATTTTTATTTTAAAAATACAGTACAATTATATTATTTTATTTTTATTTACTTTATTTGATTTATTTTTAAGTTGTGAACAGTGTTGTTTTTAGTGTCAATGAGATACTATTACAGGTTTTTTTTAATATATTTTAAATATGTTTTTATATTTGTATTATCTGTTTTGATTTGACTGTTTTCATGATACAACATCATGACATTTAAATTAAAGTTTTCGTAACTTTTGCAATTTAGCGACTACTAAATTATCCCTAGCAATTATTATTTTCAAACAATTGAATGCCAAAAATAAGTTTACTTTTTCTATTTTATTTTAGTTAACATTTACTTTGCTTCTAGTTATGAATTATTTTAAATATATTGAATTATGTATATTTTTTCTTTTTTAATTAAAGTTTGTGCACTTTTGTCATTTTTATTGGTCTATATTTGATACATTTTTGTATTTATTCATTGTAGTTTCTTTAGTTTTTAGTTATTGTAGAACTTAAGTTAAACTAAAGTTGCCTTGGCTAAATAAAATAAGTTAAGTTATTTATTTTGCATCTTTATTTTTAAAGTTTCAGCAATTTTATTGTGCATTTTCGTCATTTTGAGTTCAGTAAATATTAACTTTAAATATGTCTTACATAGATTTAGTCAATTTTTATTTATTAATTTTAGTTTTAGTTATTTTGGTCCTTGAGTACTAAAGTTGAACTATAAGAAATGATAAATGTTGCATTGGCAATAAGCCTGAAAAAAATATAAGTTTACAGTTTTGCATTTGTTTATATTTTATTTAACGTTTACTTTGTCTCAAGTAACAATGTTTTTTTAATGGTTTAGTTACTGATAAGCAACACCTGTGAGATCTTGAGAAGAACTGGCTTCATAGATCCACTAGAAATCACCAAAATACCAGCTGATTGAGTAAAAGTGATGTTTGTAAAGAGAAAAGTTTGGCTTGGTAAAGTTATTCATGAAAATCTTTGCCGACAGTGGCAGCTGAACTGATGAAGGCACATTTACTTCTGTCCCAGCATGTCCTTAATGTCTCATTCAGCCGCTGGGACGCGCGGGAGCAGAGCTGTCTGTGCTGACAAATTCAGGAGGTACAAACAGCACAAGATCTGATTCATAGGAGAGAAAGCGACCTGGAAACAAGTTCTTTATTGGCTAGAAATGCAAATGATTCTGTTGAGATCATCTTCAGGGATGTTTTTAGGGTTCAAAGTCACATTTTATGGATATTTTTGGTATATGATCGCACTACTTTTTGATTCAGGGTCGGATTTCTAATGTAAAACACAAGAGATGAGCATTTATCAAATAAGTGCAGTAAAATATCAAATTAAACATGTAGTTGTGCAGCAATTATGGGGCCAAGCATTAGATACTTTGACGTAAACATGATTCAGAGAATCAGACGAGAGCAAAACCAGGTCATAAGTTCATAATATCATAAGTTATAATATACAAAATCACTGCATTGTTGCCGTCCATTAATGTCAGCTTTGCGTTTGTGTTTCACGCAAGCTGTTTATTGTATGAAAAATCTGTGGACATCAGTTTGGGGAAGATTTGAACACTGTAGGAACGAACCTGAAAAGGTATGAGTTCAACATAACTAAAATTGGCACAATATATATATATTTTTAAATAGATGTTAATATACACCAGGTGCAGAGCTCACCAATGTTTATTTATTTTATTTTTATTTATTTTTTTATTTTGGGGGTATTTTAAAATCATTAATATAGTTTTATAGTAATAATTAATATTTAAAAAAAATTTTTTGTTAATTTTAGTATTTCTTTGTATTTTTACTTGTTTTTTGGTAAAAAAATTTTTTTTATATATATATATATATATGTCGACATATTTTTTTCCATATAAGATATTTTAATTTAATTTAATTTACTTTATTTTAAATTCTACACACTTGACAATCATAACAAGTTTGGAAACTATAGATTTTTTTCATGTTCATCCGATCTCATCTTCTAAGTGACTTTTCTTTCTGCTTTAAAGATGTTTTCTTTGGATTGTTTAACTACTCAGAAGAGTAGAATCACATACTACCAAGTCCCTGCCTGTGTGTGTATCAGATGAGCACATCAGACCCTCGGTTAAAGGAATGCCCTAACTACGCCTGGAGCAAATTCCAGGCATGAAACAAAAAATGGCTGCAGATCCCCGATCCTTTTAAGTGAGGAAATAGCGAGGAGAAAGATAGTCTTGAGTGTGAGCAACTTGACTGAAACTTCCTCTATGGGTTCAAAGGGGGCATTGCATAAGCCCTCCAGAACCACAGCCAGGTCCCATGAGGGCACCTTATGGCGCTTTTCCACTGCATGGTACGGCACGGTACGGCTCGGTACGGTTCACTTTTTGGGGGTTTTCCACTGGGTACAGTACCTGGTACCTGGTACTTTTTTTAGTACCACCTCA
>NW_015505628.1:445260-450023 GCF_001515645.1 Sinocyclocheilus grahami
GGGGCATTGCATAAGCCCTCCAGAACCACAGCCAGGTCCCATGAGGGCACCTTAGTGTGCTGTACCGGCCTCAGCCTCAGGGTGCCACGGAGGAAACGAGTGATAAGTGGGTGTCTTCCCAATGATTGACCATCCAGAAGGGCGTGGTAAGCAGCTAAGGCCGCCACGTATACCTTCAGAGTGGAGGGAGATAACCCTGCGGAGAATTGCTCCTGCAGAAACTCCAGAACTGTACTAATTGGGCAGTTGACTGGGTCTTGCAGTCGCTGTCCGCACCATGAAGTGAAAAGCTTCCACTTTAAGGCATACTGTTTCCTAGTGGCGGGAGCTCTGGACTGGAATATAGTCTCAACAACCTCAGTTGAGAGACCAGATGCTAGGAGCTGTGCCCCGTCAGGGGCCATGTACAGTGGAGCTGGATGCGTGAGGGAGAACCAGAGCGGGCAGTGTGTCGTTTCCTGCGACGCAAATAGATCCACTTCTGCCTGGCCAAATTCCCTCCAGAGGAGCTCCACCACCTCGGGGTGGAGTCTCCATCCCCCGGGCCTCAGCCCCTGTCTCGACAGGATGTCTGCCCCCCTGATTGAGATACCTAGGGATGTAAACTGCTTTTAGCGAGAGGAGCTTCCCCTGAGCCCACAGAAGGCTCTGGTGTGTCAGCTTGTACAAGGGGCGCGAACACAGACCCCCTGCCGATTGATGTAGGAGACCACCGATGTGTTGTCTGTGCGGACAAGCATGTTTTCCCCTTAGGTCTGGAAGGAAGTGTGTCAGAGCTTGAAACATGGCCAGCATCTCCAGGCAGTTGATGTGCCAAGTGAGATGATGGTCTTCCCACAGACCCTGGGCAGAGCGGCCACTCATGACCGCCCCCCAGCCCGTGAGAGAGGCATCTGTCATTAGCGTTACATGATGACAAGGAGCCCCTAACATTGGTCCTTGAACTAGGAACCAACGTTTCTTCCACATGTCCAAGGCACTTAAGCATTGCCACGTGACCTTGATCATGCGACGCGGATTCCCCCTTGGGGAAAATCCCTTGGTCCTGAGCCACCACTGCAAGGGTCTCATGTACAGCAGGCCAAAAGGTATACCGTTGGACGACACTGCCATCAAACCCAACAGCCTCTGAAACTGTTTGACAGTGAGTGACTGGCCTTCTCTTACACTCTTGACTGTCGTGAGGATTGACTCGATACGACACGAGGTTATACTATATGTAAAGACCCTTGGCTCTTCATCCTAGGTTTGGTACACAATAACTCGACACTTGCACTCTTGCTCAGAAGTTGCTTTTTATTGCCCGAAGATGTCTTACTTAATTGGATTAAAGACAAACCACCATCAATTCACCAGTGCTTTCAAGAGATTTACAGTATACTCCCATTTGAAAGAATCAGTGCATCACTTATGGGGAGTGTGGATACTTTCCCCGGCCGCTGCCCCCGCTCCCGCGCAGCGTCCGCAGCAGCCTCCAGCAAAGCTGCGTGAAGCCGGTCGCAGACAGCCGCCCCACCCGTTCAGGCCCCCGTCAGACCTGGTGGTAAGCGAAAGAACAAGAGGCCCTGAGACGGACGACCCAGAGATGGAGGGAGTTGCTCTTCGGTATGCGCTCCCGTCACATGTCGAAACTCGCCCGCCACCTCCTCCTCTGGAGTCAGAAGCATCTGAGGTCGCTTCGTGCTGTTCACATTCCTGGGCTGCTCAACCGGGCAGCCGACGAGCTGTCTCGAGCTGCGCTCCCGGGAGAATGGTGACTCCATCCTTCGAGCTGAAATTTCTTTCGATGAAGACATTTCTCCTGCTGGCATTGGCCTCCATCAAGAGAGTAGGGAACCTGCACGCATTTTCGGTCAACGATTCGTGCCTAGAGTTCGGGCCGGCTGATTCCCAGGTAACCCTGAGGCCTCGGCCCGGCTACATGCCCTAGGTTCCCGCTACTCCCTTCAGGGACCAGGTGGTGAACCTCCAAGCGCTGCCCTCGGAGGAGGAAGACCCAGCCTGGCAGCCAGATGTGGCAGAGCGTCTGGCACCAGGCCTTCACTTATTGAATCCTCGAGAACCGGTAGAAGGCTGGGTTCCATATGTAAGACCTAAGTGGATCCCATATGTGTAAAGTCCACGGTATAGCCTCGAGCCCGTGTTTCCCCGGCAGACTTCTGCCATTCCAAGAGGGTTACAATCACCTCCAATCTTCCATATGCACCTAAGGAATGTTCATATGGGTATTTGCTTCCGAAAACCTCCTTCGGGAAGGTTGGAGCTTCCATAACGTCCCTGTTCCAAGTAGAATGGGTATGTTTTTCCAGTGTTATCCAGTCTTACTCATTGGGTAGTGCCATAGCAGCAGTAGCTGGTCCTCTTGTGCAAGCCCTGGCCTTCGCCAAAAAGTAGGGGCTCAGGTGGCTTCCACAGGACACTGGAAGGGGCAGTACCTGTGGCCCTTTGTTAGGGATCCCAATTCGTCGGTCATCCGACGTGACGTCGAGAGTGACCGACTGAAAGGGAACGTCTCGGTTACGTATGGTAACCCTCGTTCCCTGAAGGAGGGAACGGAGACGTCACGTCTCTCTAATCGAGATCCCAATTCGTCGGTCATCCGACGTGACATCTCCGTTCCCTCCTTCAGGGAAAGAGGGTTACCATACGTAACTGAGACTTACATTATGTATGCACACTAGGGTTGCAAAGGGGTGGAACATTTCCAGAAACTTTCCAAAAATCCCTGGAAGATTCCAAAAAATCCTGGAAAGTTTACAAAATTTCTGGAATGTTTCCGAAATTTACTGGAAATTTTCCACCTTTTTGCAACCCTAATGCACACTATTCTGGGGGTGGGTGGGTATGTGTGTAAATTTGTATATTATTATTATTATTTTTTATTTTTTTATTTAATTTTGATATGCGTTATTATGCATGTTATACTTGTTAAAAACCAATAAACATTCAGTCAAAAAAACTAATTAAGAAAAACTAATGTAGTTTTCTAACAATGATAATTTAATTGAAAGTGTTTAATTTCTTATTGCAGGTCCTTTTTTCTGTTCCAGCGATCCAGGACGATCCCACCCTGTCCGTGTTTCTGGAAATCAACCCACACTGGATGTCATCTGGCTGTAACGCTTCCACACTAATGAAGTGCTTTTGCACGGATTAAAGCTGCTATCTGCACATCCATCCCGACGCGTTTCCACCTTCATCTCATGCCTGCGCTATGAGGTCACGGCGAATCCCACCCCGGAGCGTCCGAACCGACACAGAGCCCAATCACAACGGCCGAATCTAAATCAATTAGATATGACGCCCAGAGGTCACGGGGGTCAGTGCTGGGACGAGGCGTTCATTATGAGCGCAGCATATCTGATTTAATACACCGCTGGAACGGGAAGCCGCTCGGGAAAACTGCGGATATTAAAGGTCAAATGTCATCCAGCATGTGGGCCCAAGATAAAGTTACTGTGAAATACTCCAAAAAAGATGGAAAATGTTCCCTTTATATACAGAGAAAGACTCAGAATCCAGTGTGCTGCCCATGATATCCCGTGTGCTGCCCGTGATATCCCACAATCCTGTGCGTGCCACTTTTAGATAATTATTTGTGTGAAAAGTTTGATGTAATTACGATTTTTGGCTGCATTTATTTGATAACAGTAATATTGTCAAATATTATTACAATTTAAAATAACTGTTTTCTTTTTGAATATATAGTCAAATGTAATTTATTTCTGTGATTAAAAGCTGTATTTTCAGCATCATTACTGCAGTCTATCATCCTTCAGAAATCATTCTAATATGCTGATTTTCTGTAGTAATATTTTCATTAAATATTTTTTTGTTGTATTTTTATCAAATATTTTAATACTGTATTTTTTTTTATCAAATTGTTGCAGCTTTGAAGAGCATAAAAAAACTTAAAATGCTATAGAAATATTGTTCTTAGTTCATGTTAACAGGGTTATTATAAATTATAACTAAACTAAAACTAAATCTATTAAAAATCATATTTTTATGTTGAAATAAAGCTGAAGTATATATGAAGTATTTTGTGTGTGTGTGTGTGTGTATATATATAAAAAACCAAGCATGAAGTCTACAAAGCTCTCTTGTCCTGCCCTGGATCTCTCACCCTTATAACCTCCTTCACTGCTGCAAGAGCAGAAACCCAACGAGCCCTCCGGACTATGGAGAACACCTGGTGGGTGAAAAAGGCACAAGAAATTCAGAACATGGCAGACTGCAATAACACTCAAGGCTTTTACGATGCCTTGAAAGCACTGTATGGCCCCAGGAAACGGGCGATCGCCCCAGTTCGATCAGCTGACGGGTCCACGCTTTTCAAGGATCGCCATGAGATTCTTGCACGTTGGGCAAATCATTTTGAGAGTCTCTTCAAACTCACCAACCCTGCTGATCCACATATCCTGGATAATCTGCCAGACCTGCCACCAACCATGCACCTGGACACCCCACCACTTTACTCTGCAAGCCATTGCAGGGCTGAAGAACAACAAATGCGCTGGACCCGACCGAATCCCTGCAGAGGTTTTCAAACATGGAGGATACATCCTCATGCGCCGTCTCCATCTCCTGATCCAAAACATCTGGGAACATGGGTCCCTCCCACAGGACTGGAAGGATGCTAACATCGTGGTCATTTACAAGCAGAAAGGAGACAGAGCAGTCTGCGGTAATAGCCACGGGATATCTCTCCTCTCCATCGCAGGGAAAGTCCTGGCCAAGATCATGCTCAGCAGATTGGTCGA
>NW_015505628.1:451472-453570 GCF_001515645.1 Sinocyclocheilus grahami
CCAACGAGCCCTCCGGACTATGGAGAACACCTGGTGGGTGAAAAAGGCACAAGAAATTCAGAACATGGCAGACTGCAATAACACTCAAGGCTTTTACGATGCCTTGAAAGCACTGTATGGCCCCAGGAAACGGGCGATCGCCCCAGTTCGATCAGCTGACGGGTCCACGCTTTTCAAGGATCGCCACGAGATTCTTGCACGTTGGGGAAATCATTTTGAGAGTCTCTTCAAACTCACCAACCCTGCTGATCCACATATCCTGGATAATCTGCCAGACCTGCCACCAACCGTGCACCTGGACACCCCACCACTTTACTCTGAACTCCGGCAAGCCATTGCAGGGCTGAAGAACAACAAATGCGCTGGACCCGATGCAATCCCTGCAAAGGTTTTCAAACACAGAGGATATATCCTCACGCATCGTCTGCATCTCTTGATCCAAAACATCTGGGAACATGGGTCCCTTCCACAGGACTGGAAGGATGCTAACATCATGGTCATTTACAAGCAGAAAGGAGACAGAGGAGTCTGTGGTAATAGCCACGGGATATCTCTCCTCTCCATCGCAGGGAAAGTCCTGGCCAAGATCATGCTCAGCAGATTGGTCGAGCACATCTCGGAAGCTGTGCTTCCGGAAACGCAGTGTGGCTTCCGGAAGTCAAGATCCACGACAGATATGGTTTTTGTCTTGAGGCAGCTGCTGGAGAAGAGTCGAGAACAGCACAAAGACCTTTACGTAGCCTTCATCGACCTCAGCAAAGCTTTTGACACCATCAACCGTGAGCTGCTCTGGAGAAACCTCTCCAAACTTGGGGTACCACCCAAGTTTCTTAGCATCCTACAGCAGCTGCATGATGGGATGCAAGCCAGAGTACTCACGGGAGAACTCCTGCATGAGTCTTTCGAGGTAAATGTTGGGGTGAAGCAAGGCTGTGTCTTGGCTCCGGTGCTCTTTAACATCCTCCTCTCTGCCATCACCTGCCTCTTCCATCGTGTCATGGGGCATGAAGACGGTGTCCAGGTGGAATATCGCCTTGATGGTAGCCTCTTTAACATCCGTCGACTCCAGGCCCGCACAAAGATAAAGTCCCGCCAAATCTGTGAGCTTCAGTATGCTGATGACTGTGCCGTTTTGGCCCACAGCCCGGACTCTATGCAGCACGCCCTAAATACAATATCTAGTCTGTACCAATCTTTTGGTCTACAGGTTAACACTCAAAAAACCGAGGTCATGTCCTATCTCTCCACCCCTGCCCCCATACCCCCCCAGTTTTCACATAAATGGTGTTCCACTTAAAACAGTGGACCACTTCACCTACCTCGGCTCCACCTTGTCCTCATGCTGCTCCCTTGACACAGAAATACACACCCGAATAAATAAAGCCTCATCATCTTTTGGACGCCTACGCAGTAGGGTTTTTGAAAACCGTAACCTGAAGATCAGTACCAAGGTCGCTGTTTACAATGCGGTATGTCTCTCCACTCTGCTTTATGGGGCAGAGGCATGGACCCCATACCGCCAGCACATTACTAACCTGGAGGACTTCCATATCCGCTGCCTACAGAAGATCCTCAATTTGTCGTGGGAAGCTCGAATTCCCCACACAGTCATCCTCAGCAACACTGACTCAATCTGCATGGAAGCAGCAGTGACCCAAAAACATCTGCGTTGGCTAGGGCACACCATACGCATGCCTGAACACCGCCTGCCTCGCCAAGTCCTCTACAGTCAACTAATGGGCGCAAAGCGCTCCGCTGGAGGGCAAAAACGGCGTTTTAAGGACTACACCAGGGACCTCCTAAAACGAGCAAACATTCCCCCCATGCAGCTCGAATCTCTGGCACTCAACAGGTCAGCCTGGCAGGTCACCTGTGCCACTGCAGTCTCTCAAATACATCAAACCAACCAAGACCGACGCACCAAGAGACACCAGAGTGCGGCTGGTACCCCCTTGGTATCTGGTTTCCCTTGTTCCATCTGTGGAAGAGTGTGCGGCTCAAGGATCGGACTCGACGCCCACGAGAAGTGGCACCAGCGGCAACATCGCTGAACCCCCCCCCCCCCCCCCCCCCCCCCTCATCCACACACCACCGACAC
>NW_015505628.1:453764-455234 GCF_001515645.1 Sinocyclocheilus grahami
AAGTGTGTATATATATATATATATATACAAAATAAAATAAAAATACTAGATGAAAAAAAAGAAAATTACAAATGTTGCCTTGGCAAATTACTGAAATAAGTTTAAGCTGAAGCAATAAAACTGCTAACTGGAAATATATATATATATATTATTTATTTATTTATTTTTATAAAAATAAATTAAACCTAAGTAGTAATATCTAAAAAGAACAAAAACTATAAAAAAATGTCAAAAGCACATAAACTACAAAAGGGTAACCTAAAATTAAAATAACTGAAAATATAAAAATAAAAGTTAATTTAAAATATTAACTACTATAGTATTAGGCCATAAATAATGCTACAATAAAGCATGAATGCCCCTTTTTCGATGAAAATACATCAGTTTCTAACTAAAAAAAGCTCTGTATTTATTCATTAATCATGCTTGCGTTTCTCTCTAAGACTCGCTTTAATTTCCTCCAGATGTGACGCCATGCTGCCTGTGAAGCCGGTCTGAAAGCAGGTTCCTGTCATGCAAAGGTTTTGGATGAGTATGTCTATAAATTAAACCTAAGTAGTAATATCTAAAAAGAACAAAAACTATAAAAAAATGTCAAAAGCACATAAACTACAAAAGGGTAACCTAAAATTAAAATAACTGAAAATATAAAAATAAAAGTTAATTTAAAATATTAACTACTATAGTATTAGGCCATAAATAATGCTACAATAAAGCATGAATGCCCCTTTTTCGATGAAAATACATCAGTTTCTAACTAAAAAAAGCTCTGTATTTATTCATTAATCATGCTTGCGTTTCTCTCTAAGACTCGCTTTAATTTCCTCCAGATGTGACGCCATGCTGCCTGTGAAGCCGGTCTGAAAGCAGGTTCCTGTCATGCAAAGGTTTTGGATGAGTATGTCTGTTCAATTTGATGCATTTATTGACTTAAGTATGGTGTTATAAACCTTTTACAGCTTAAATCAGTCTTCTGCATCATCTCTCTTGCGAACATCAAGCACTAGATGGCGCTATCGCATAACTCTGATCTTGTTCCTGACAGTAATGACCCTTCAGTAGGTCCATCTGATGTTCACGTGAAATCTGCTTCTGACAGGACGCTCATTGGAAGGATCTCCTGGATGATGAGGGATTTTCTGTGGTGTCAGATGTATTTTGAGAAGATGAGAAAAAAAAGGTCAGTAAAAAAAATCACAAAAGACGAGCAGTGGGTGGTAGAGCGATATCAATTTGATTTAAAACTCATAAAATACATCATCAGAAAAATAATTAATCTGTGTTTTGTGGTTATTAGGCACTTTATTAAAAAGGAAACTGATGACTCAGGACAAAGAGAAAAGAAAGAACAAATTACCGTAGAAAAATGAGCTGTAGAGGAGACCGGGGCTAGCTGTCACACCTTTTTTCCTGTGTTTTATATATATATATATATATATATATATATTTTTTTTTTTTTTTTTTTTAAAA